>NC_083346.1:12558024-12720134 GCF_019175385.1 Lycium barbarum | reverse complement strand
CTACAAGCGAAGATAGTCAAGTCAAGAAAGCTGTCCAGCGGCAGACTAGACCCCGAACAGGTCCCGAACGCCTCACTTCTCTTACTTTCGGTGCTTATCTTCTCTTTCTCTTACGTATCTCGTTCTATGGCAGGCGATCGTGTTTTTCACAGGATTTTTCGTTACTCATGTCAGCATTCTCACTTCTGATATCTCCGGCTTTCTAGCTTGAAGCCTAAGGGCAAGCGAGCGAGTGAGACTGACGAAACCCGGGTACACTGAAGACAAAGATTGAGCCTTTTTTGTTCAACCCAAGTGTTGGAAGTTAGGGCGGGCCTAAAACCTTTAGCTATATGCTCAATTCTGGACACAAAGTCCTCAAGCCCGCTCTTTTCATTGATTGTACAGCTTTCTCTAAACAAGGAATTTCTAGGGAGTCCCCCCATTACACACCTCATGTGGATCTAGATTTCAACAGCGTAGAACACATTATGAGAGATGTTGAAGGAGGCTGGTTGCTCCGTTATATGCATGCTAATGAGGCAAGTATGTTTTTCATTGTGTGCTCTTTTACTTGGTAACTTTCTTGGCAACTCTCGATTTTGCCGCCATTTCATTAGGACAGCACTTGCTTAGAAAATTAGTTGATAGAAAGAGCAAATCTGCTCTCGAGTGGAAAAGGCCACCTCCGTATTAAGCAAGTCTCGCGACTGGCGCTTCAAAAGGCGAAACTCTCGGTTTTGCCAATAAACTTTCCCCGGCCCAGCGAACTTAATTTCTCGAAGAAAAGAGAGGGCGCTCTTCCAATATTGAGCAGTTTCTAATCAAGAAAGGTCGGGTCAACATTAGTCCTGTATCAGTCCCGACGGTGAGGGCTCTAGTACACAGTATTTCTGTTGCTCCTGTTATCCTCTCCTTCTTTGCCTTCTTTGAATTAAAAAAGCTAGAGCCAAGCTTCGACCGCGACTGCTCGTCGCTTCTGGCCGCCTTATTCCGTCACCCGAGATCCAAGTCAGCACCTCCCTTTTACTAAACCATGGGGAGCCCCGAGTAGTTTGGGATGGTACACCTCAGCAATAGGCGGCGCTGCGGGTTCACAACTAAGTGATCCATTGACGAAAAGAGGGAATCTCTCTCGAGAAGGATGACCTTCTTAGAGAAGGAGAACTCCTCTCTCAGAGAAAAACTTTTTCTTCTCGAGAGGTGAGCGAAACATACACTGTTTCTAGGATTTATATTCAAAAATCCAATTTGAATGTAACCACAATTAACATCACTACGGTCGGGCTATCGAACACGTGGTCAGAAGTGAATTACGAATCGGACCAATCTGCGAATCGAGCGAGCTCCCCTTGCAGATGCAGATATTTCCGGGTGATTGAATATTAGAAAAGGAGAAAGGGCTTTTTTATAGATGTTGAGGTTGCGTAAGGGGGGCGGAGCTTGAAGAGCGAAGCGAGCCGCGCTAGCCTAGCAACGTTTTTCAGCAGCAAGCTACGGTCTAACGACCCCCTAACCTAGGTTAGGGCGAAAACTCCAAAATCCAAAACATTGGTTAGGGTTCCAAACCTTTCATTTTTTTGACTGACTTCTTTCTCTTTCTGTTTTTGGAACTCAGACTTAGACTAGAGATATCAAATGACATTTATTGATTGGATTCGGGCCTAACTCGCACTGCCCGCTCTCTAGCCGACTGATCTCGTTGATCATATAACTGGGGGTTCGGGGCGTGTAATACCTATCGGTGAGCTGGAGAATTACTTGGAAAATAATATGCCAGACGGTATTAGCGCATAGCCTTTCCCGCAGGAACATCCACAATAGATCTAGTGCGAATCAGTCCCTAAGGAACCCCCGAAAGGGCGATAAGAAGCAGAGCAACTGGCGTAAAAAGAAGGGATAGGGGCCATACTACATAGCCTCCTTTTCGTACGAAATTTCTGAATTTTGCGCTCCTGCCGCCTCTTGGCAAAGTAGGCTGATGGGCAAGCCCCCTCCTGTCGCAATGGTATGGGGCGTCAGAGGCTGTTACCCCATGGCCAACTCGAAGGGGCTGAAGTTAGGACTTGATCGAGGGATCAATTGACTCCGAAACATAAAGTAAAGGTCCATGCTTGAAAGGAAAAAAAAGAGGAAGGGGAAGGGGTCGCCCAAAGCTGTGGAGATAAGGTGGAAGATAAAAAAGCTATATTTAGAAGCTCTCCAAGCTTCCTATCTTTCCATTCCTTCCATCATTTGCTCTGTTATACTCAATGGACGGGCTTGAAGTTCTCCCAATACCAGAGAGACACTTCACTCCTAGGCCTAATTGGGTCAACACCCATAAAGTGTTGAATATCATTATAGTTTGTTTTTAGTATATATCTTTATTTTATTTAATCCTGAGGTTTTTTCTCAGAATATCGTATACCTCTTATTGTCAGAAGTCAAATGGTTAAGTCATTTCGTTTGCATTTTCTTCAACGAGACCGAAAATCTACCCATAAAGGCAGTTCTCTTATATGGCAATACTAGATTGGCGAGACAGGAGAGAAAGGATTTCGCCTTTCCAACCAATTGATGTAGGAAGAACCCTGGACCTATTCGTCCGGAGGACAGAACAAAATCTTGAATTTCCGGGTTTCCTTCTTCATTGATTTGGTTTTTGAGTATGATTGGGCCCTGCAGTGGTAGAACCTGGTGAACCGGGCGTACTATTTCCCAACCTTCTTCTTATTCTTATTCTTTCTTAGTTGAGGTTCCCCTTCTCCGGCAGCAAGTTCAATGGTTTCTAAGCTGGACGACTGGTATTCTCTGGATGGACGGTAAAGTGACCAAGCAAGCAGATGATGATGGTTCAGGCCTTTCTCTATAGCTCGAATCGAATAGCTGGGCTACCGCTCGCCTAAAAGGAGAGGAACGAAGCTTCGTCTTTGTTTTTCTTCAAACCCCCAATCCGCTCTCGCTCGCCAGAATTACCAGATGCTTGGGAAAGAATGAAAGTCAATCCATTACTGTGGAGAATGAGTCAAAGCGGTCAAACCAGTAACCAAGCTCACCAACTTGATCTTCCGCGGGAACCGTATGTCCGAATAGGCCTGGAAAAAAAGCGTCGGTCTCGCTTTCCTTTGCCACTCAAGTGCACGGCAGATACTCCTGTCCAGAGCGAAGAGAGGGCGAAAAAGCATCGCCGAAGCAGCATAAGTAGGCTTCTATTGCATCTTCTGCTTTCTTTGCATTTGGCATTTGTCCTGAAAAAGGCCCTTATTGCAAAGAGCAAAATCAATGGGTGCAGGAGCTGCTATTGAATCTGGTCTTAGATGGAGCTAGAAGAAGATCGTTGCTATCCGGCTATCTCGAAATTCTCTCCCTACTCGTATGTAGGAGGAGCTACTGCCTTCCTTCTAATCGGTTCGAATCGACGAGGCGAGTGTTCTGGTGCCGCTTTTCTTTTTCTAGCTCTTCTTTGGGTTCCCTCATTCACATTGGTTCATCCTGCTATGCCCTTTTCTGCTTTTAATATGAATTGACTCCGCTTTGCGAAGAGGCTCAACCGACCAGCCCCTGTCCATAAGTGCAGCTTGAATATGGTTGTCTCCAGCGATTAACCTATTCCAGAGCAGTCTGGGGATGGCTGGAACCAATCAGAAGTGCGCTCTTTCTTTCCCCGGTCTCCTTTCAAAGGAGAGGCCTTCACATTCCTAATCCGGTAGGGAGACAAGAGAAAGTCATTCATTCCGGTCATTGAGCCCGGACTGAGGATTGATTGATCTAAACCAAAGACTTGATTATATATTGGGGAAGTCAAATTAATCCTTGTTCGTACATAGGCTTCTCTGGTACGAAATGGGCCACTTCAAATAGGTTCATTGCTCCGGCCCAGAATACTAAAATCCTTTCTTCATTTACAAACACTTATGTGATAATATTCTTAACAAAGATTCTGTTTGACTTGACCGTAGGACAAAGCAATTCTTCATCCAATCTCTGTTTCAGATCTTTCCCTCTTATGAAAGCCGGTATCTCACTTTCGAAAGAGAGAGAATTTCGATGATTAGAAAAGAAAAAGAAGAAAGTTAGTGTTCAATGAGCTCGAGATAGCTGCCTGATGAGAGGAAGGGACGCCAGGAAACAGAAGCTGTCAGCTCATATCTATCTCTGCTCCTCGATCGAACAAAAACCGTTTGATCCTATATCAAAACGGCTCCGCTCCTTCGACTGATTGTTCGCATCGGATCTCAGGTTCTCTATTGCACTCCCTAAATAGGGTTCTTTTCACCTTCTTTCCCCTTCCTCGCATCCTAATATAATAAAGATCAAGACGAGTAGCTCCAGGTCCAGATATCTCCCTTCGAGATCGCCAGCAGAGTTGTTTTCCCAGATCGTTTCCCAGCCAGGGCTGGGAGCCAGTTGCTAAGAAAAAGGTAGAACCATAAATACTATCCGAAATAGTGAAGGGTGATCCTCTATCCTCTCTCTTTCTATCATCAGAGAATCAATCTCGTAGCTGCTTTATGAAAGCCCGAAGAGGCCTCAACCGACAGCCTTGCTTCGTTCTGCGGCGTTTCTACTCTTTCTCTATTCTAAAACGAAAAAAAGAAAAAGAAGCCCATTTTTTTTCTATAGACCCCTGCCATAGTTGACCCTCTCTTCCAGATCCTCGCTTCTATGAGCCAAATCACTCTCCTCGGGTTTTTTCCTCAATCAAAACCATCTCGCTCTGCTCGCACGGTGCCATTGGTTGATCAAACAAAAGTGAGTGACCTGTGCCATGATATCTTGGAGGAGGAGAGGGCCCGACAATCATACCACGGCGGTCAAAAAAGCGGATGATTTAGCTGCCGTTATTCCTCCACCAGCTTCTTCTTGGCATCAAGCCAGCCCTTATTCCAGCAATCCTTCTATGCGGATACCCCTTTTTTACTTCATGCTCGGGTACCTTTGTAGAACAATATGCTTCAGTTGTTCGTGCCTGAACACTTCCGGCCACGAATTTCGTCCCGCAAGCTGCGAAACCCTCGTTTTGTGTTGCTGAGACATGCGCCTAAGGAGAAAGTCTTTGCAACCGAAGTGAGCCGAGGAGCCGAGTGACGTACCAGCGGACTTTCTCTATATCTATATCTATGCAACTAGTTCTTTCACTTGCTTCCAAATCCATCCAAAGAAAACAGAACCTCTTCTAGTTCAAGGTCGAAATCCTCAAACCAATCAAAATCTGAAAGTTGAATACTACCATTCTTTCGCGTTGACTCTTCCGTGGAGTAGCCTAAAGAATCTCCTTTCGCTTTTTGAACTTTCCATGTATAGAAATGAAATAGAAAAAGAGGGAAGGGGTCGCCCAAAGCTGTGGAGATAAGGTGGAAGATAAAAAAGCTATATTTAGAATAATAAAGAGAATCTATTCAAATTCATATTCGAAAATGTGCAAAGAAGAGGGCTCGACCCCCCACAGAGAACCCAACCTTTGAAAGTAGGGCCTGAAAGAAATCAATGGAACCGATGTCAGGGAGGGCGAGAGAAGGGGAACACGTATGGGTGGTATGAAAGCCATAAGCGGAGGATCCGATTTGATAGGCTGCCCGCAGAAAGGAAAGAGTTGATGCTTTTATAAGCCTTGATCGGAGCCTGGTCTGGGATCGAGATTGATGCTTTTATAAGCCTTGATCGGAGCCTGGTCTGGGATCGAGAATTTTCCATATGTTCATTGCTATACCATCATTTGCACGATTGGCCTTTGTTGGGGGTGGTCTTTAGTTTTTGGCTCTTTAATTGGCGGTCTTTAATTTTTGGTTTTTCCCTAAAATATCTTGATGTTCTGGGTTTGAACTCCGGCTTAGTCATAATGATAAAAAAAATTGCACGCAAGACTTTGCAAATAGTTTTGCCTTATATGGCAGATTCTGACTTAAGACATAACTAAGTCAGCCAGAGAGGGCAAAACTTTGTTTTTAGTTATGCCTTAAGGAAAAGTTCCGATGTATGGGGCAGACTTTTAGTTATACCTTAAGGTAAAGTATGGCACATAAGATAGAATTTTTTGCAAAGCCTGATCACCTTTTTAAGCGAAGGACAAAACTTAAAAAACCACCAATTTGAGGGACAAAATTTAAAAACCACCCCAAGAAGAAGGGTAATCTGCACAAAAAATAACTTTTAGTTATGCCTTAAGAAAAAGTTTGCCTTATGTGGTCTTTGGTTAAGGCATAAATTATAAGACAGACTTTTAGTTATGCCTTAACCAAAGTCAGCCTTATGCGGCAGACTTTTTGCAAAGTCTTGCTTTGCGATTTTTTTTTACAGTTCGACTTCAGAATCTCGGGATATTTTCGGTCAACTTTTTAAGTGAAGGGGAAAAAACACTAAGTATTGCAAAAAAAATTAAAAAAGTTTGACCAAATTTTTTTTACTGTTTCTATAACGCAGTAAAATACTACGCTATAGATTTTTTTTACTGGTTTCTATAATGCAGTATTTACTGCGTTAAAGGACTTAACTGCGTCGTTACGGTTAAGTCCTTTAACGTAGTAAACTACTGTACTAAAAATACTTTTGTCACAATTTTTTTGAAGTATTTTGGTTCAAACTCTCTTTTTTAGGGGTATTTTGGTTCTGGACTCTTCCCATAGCTTAATTAAGGTGTACTTGGTATGAGGGGGAAAATATATTTTTTTTACTTATTGTTTGGCGATTGATGTTGATGAATAGGCAAAAAGTACTCGTATTATTTTAAGTACCTTTAATTTTTATTTTTACAATATAGAAGCATGGGTTTTACCCATGCTTCGTCGTCATTCCCCACTAAAAAAAAAAAAGCTAGGCCCATACTCAAAACACCAAGTAATATTAAAAAAAAATGAACCTCATATTAAAAAAAAAAACAATGTTAAAAAAAACGTGCACCTCATATTAAAAAATCAAACAATATTCATGTAATTCCTAAAGTATCCCCACTAAGTCAATAATGGTGGATTCATTTCCACATGCGTATCAACCCACTAGTGGGAGCAAATGAAATTATTGTACAGCAAAAAAATGGACCCCATATTACTTATTGATAGATTTAAAAAATTCAATTATTTTAGATTAATTTTTAAAGACTAAATTCTCAATTATTTTGAATTGGAAGAGGTAATAAATTTTAGGATAAATTAATTAAGGGTGTACTTTTTTTTTTTTTGTTACCCCCATTTTGGAAGACAGTATTTTCACACTTCCCCTAGCTTAGTTAAGGGTGTATTTGGTATGAGGGGGAAAATATATATTTTTTCTTATTTTTTGGCTATTGATATTGATAAATAGGCAAAAAGTACCAATACTATTATTTTAAGTACCTTTTATTAATTTGCACGATTGGCCTTTGTTGGGGGTGGTCTTTAGTTTTTGGCTCTAATTGGTGGTCTTTAATTTTTGGCTTTTCCCTAAAATATCTTGATGTTCTGGATTTGAACTCCGGCTTAGTTATAAAGATAAAAAAAATTGCACGCAAGACTTTGCAAATAGTTTTGCCTTATACGGCAGACTCTGACTTAAGGCATAACTAAGTCAGCCAGAGAGGGCAGAACTTTATTTTTAGTTATGCCTTAAGGAAAAGTTCCGCTGTATGGGGCAGATTTTTAGTTATACCTTAAGGTAAAGTATGGCGCATAAGATAAAATTTTTTGCAAAGCCTGATCACTTTTTCAAGCGAAGGACAAAACTTAAATGACCACCAATTTGAGGGACAAAATTTAAAGACCACCCCAAGAAGAAGGGTAATCTGCGCAAAAATAACTTTTGGTTTATGACTTAAGAAAAGGGATAAGGCATCATTACCCCCCTCACCTAGTAGCGTTTTTGTTACGACACACCTTACCTAATTTTTGGTCCTATTGATTCGCCCAAATTACACCTTTAATATCAGGAGTAAGCGGTCGTTGTCAAATATAGAACCCAACAAGGTTGGGGTCGAATCCCACAGAGAATACGATGAAGAAGAATACTTAATAAGTGTAACACCCGACTGTTAGTCTATATTTTCAAGGGAAGGGAAATGTAATAAAAATTTGATTGTAGTTTGTTCATTAAAAACTGAGAATGGTTATAGAATGTAAACAATTGGTAAATGGGACTAAGGTTGTGGTTCCAATGGAGAGTAATGCGTTTGGGTGTCAATTCAACTTAATTTATATACCTAGGTGCATTAAGCCAAGGGTCACGCGATTCTTGCCAAAAGTTTTCCAACCAAATCAGCAAATTTCATCCTAAGCTTTTCCAAGCCCTAGGATGTTTTATAAGAGAACACCCATGTAGCCTCAACTAGCTTTCCTATTCCTAGCTCAAACTATTAGATGGATTTAATGACCCACATTGTTGCTATTAACTCTTTTCCTAACCTCTACTTTCTTTTCCAAGCAAAGTAATGGTATTAAGGCACAAGTAATGTTGTACACCATCACAAGACATTGATGCTTGAAGAGTTAATAGAAAACACCATTAGCATACAAACATAGTATGAATATGAAACCCAATCACATAACTAACACATTGGATACCACAACCTTAGCTGAAAGATTAGCTACTAATATTCATTAAAAGTAAAGCAATCAAGTAAAATGTATTCATAAATCTTACAAAAGTGTTGGATGAAGAAGATGACAAAGCTAAAAGAAATCTCTTAAATGCTTCAACAACCAACAGTAAATGACTCCACAAGAGTTTATGCCAAAAACTGCAGGATAATTCAATCCAAAACCCTAGAAAATCTATTTATAGCATGTCCAAAACGGGAACAATTTCCAGACAAAAATGCCCCTGTGCTTCAGGTGCGTCTCGCACTTGGTGTCGCAAGTGCAACATGCGAGTCGCAAGTGCAACATGCGAGTCGCATGTTGCACCAAATTATCGCATGTGTGACATCTTCAGTCGTCTGTTGAGCAGCATGTGTTACACCATATGCGATTCGCATGTTGCACATGCGACTCGCATGTGGTGTCGCATGTGGTGTCACACATGGTTTATTCTTTAGCCTCTTTCTGTCAGCAGATGTTGCATCACATGCGATTCGCATGTAGCACATGCGACTCGCATGTGATGCCTTTGTTCAGTTCAGCTGGCTTTTTGCTTCATTTTCCTTCATTTTGCTTCAAGTTACTTCCGGCACATGTTATTCTACAAATTGTCACAAAAACACGAGAAACGACATCAAAAGTACTTGGGGATATGCAAAAGACTAAGTAGTTGGTGTCGAATATCGCGTAATTTCACGACTCATCAACACCCCCAAACTTGTACTTTTGCTTGTCTTCAAGCATTTAAAACAGAACTACAACATATGCCAATTTCTAAGTACTACAATGATGATCGTGACCAGTCAAAACATAGTTATTCAAAATACGAGTTCCCCTCCCTCTTGTTGCGAGACATGGTGTCTTTCCTTAAAAGGTGGGAATTAACCAACTGCTGCATTTGATGACACAAGGTTACTCTATCTTTAAAAGAAACGGCTTCAAATGAAGCGTCAAGAAGTAATTCTTTCGTTGACCTTAGTAATCCATATGCCCTCACAAAAAGACCAAAGAAAGTCCCACACACACATATTCACGAATAGCAACTGGGACAAAAGACGATTAAGGAGAGAACCACTCGCACTCAGAAAAGAACAAGTACAAGTACAAAAAATGTGGTGCCATAAGCTTGCCCTTTAAGTATTTCTCCACTAATGTAAACACACTTGTTCAAAATCAATTAGAACTTGCGGGTCATAGCTAAGGTTCGGGGTTACGGTGGGGTGAAATTTGGGTAAGAGTGACTTGACGTCTCCCTAAGCATTTTCGAGCACGCTCCCTTCACCTAATTCGTACCTTCTTCAACATTTAAGCATTATCCGCCAATTCGTGACTCCTTTTGCCAATATCATTATTGCTTCTCTAGTTTCCCCACTTATTCCTTACGTCACAACCATTATTCACACCCTTGCTTTCACTGCTAAATCTACGATTTATGTGTACATATACACACCTTTCTTTACACAAATATCTACATATACATTTATATATATATATATATATATATATATATATATATATATATATATATATATATATATATATATATATATATATATATATATATATATATATATATATTTTATTATTATTATTATTATTATTTTTTGTTAGCTACCACCCCCAAACTTATGCGTTTTAGCCTATTGTAGAGTATTCGATTTGCTTAGGGAGATAGGGTGCTAAAAGGTGGATATGGTTGTAATGAAAGAAAAGAAAAACAAAGTTACGGCTCAAAAATGGGTTAACTAGGATATCAATGCAATGGGTAGGAGTTTTTAGGTTTAGTGGCGGTCCAAAGAGAGCCTAATATCCTTTTTCAAACAAGTGTAGTTTAGTATTTCGCCTTGAGATACTTTCCGGGCAAGTTCTAGATCACAATTATGCACAAGACTAGAACAATAACCTTTCACGCACATGGCACATGGATTACTTTGCTAACTTCTAACTACTTCTCAACCCATCATTCTAGACTTACAAAACATTTGTGTGTCACCAAATGAGTCATGTTAGTGTTATTCCTCCCCTCTGAGTACATATGCAAGAATTTTGGGAGGGGTGTTATCAAACTACGATGGAAAAGCGAAACAAGAGAAATTTATAAACCGATCAACCATCACTATTATACTTGGCAATGACAAACTACAAGTGTACAAACTTAGACATGAGCTATCCTAAAACAATAAAAACAGACATATATAATAAAAACAAACATATGCCGCGTGAGCTGTCCTACCCCCAACAAAAGGAATATGCAGTGTCCCCAATGCATCAAATGTAGTACAAGGGATGAGTACTCACGATGGACGCTTGGCGTCCGATGGTGTCTGATCAGCAGGGAGGACCTCCAACGGAGGTACTATCAATGGGAGCGTCACAGCATCACCCTCCCTCTCGGGTGTCAATATCTCAGGCCCCATAGACGGGGGCAATCATGTGTCAGCAGGAGGAGCGGTGGATGAACTGGCCTCACCCGCCCTCGGGGGTCGAGAGGCCCCCCTGGATTTTCTACTCGCCTCAAGGGACTGCTGCATGGCCACATATGTGTCTATCTCGTCTTCAGCGATACCAGCAGCTCGGGCGGAAGTACGTGCCTCCTCAACAGCTGGGTCAACCTCCAGCTCCTCATCAAACTCTTCCCCCTCTTCTTCCTCAGTTTCTTCGTCCTCCCAAGCTGACTCCTCCACCCCTTTTTCCGAAGGCATGGCAGGCGATGTGGGCCCAGTGGAGAATAAGGAGGCACCGGATGGTAGAATGGGTGCACTGAGCTCAATGTCATGGGCTTTCAATACCAGAATGTCCTTCTTGACTTTAGCTAGGTCCGCCCGAATGGCAGGAAGGCCGCCTGCACTGCCCCCCTCAATCTGCTCCAACCGACGATCAATGTGGCGAACATGCTCCTTAATTCTGTCCTGCTCTTTTCTAATATCTGTGATCGCCTGAGTGTAGGGTGCCATTGCTGCCTCAATCGCCTCCTTCACAAAATTGGGGAGCCGCTCAACCAACCAATTAACTTTAGCATCTGCTGCCCGGAGCACTCGCATACCCTCAGCAGACACTCCACGAGCTGCTGTGGTGGATGGCGGAACCGTATCAGTAGGAACTGTAGTGGAAGAACTCGGAAGGTCAGACCTCGGTGCTCGAGGGGCTGTGCTGGGAGTGGTCTCCTTATCATCGGTGGCCAAGTCTTCGGACTCAAGAATATGAGCATCAAGTGGTGTCCCCGAAGCTCTCGGCTCTGTACTCACCCGCTTTCGCTTTCTAGTTCCCGGTTCCAATTTGGTGTAATCAATCAATTGATCAGCCGGTACATTTCTGTCCACCCGAGGAATATCACGAACCTCTGTCCGGCGGCATAATTCAGTAATCAAACAGGAAAAAGGGAGCGATGTGCCCTTCTGAGTGGACGAATTCTTGATGTGGTCTCGGATAATTTCCCCCACATTGACAAGATGCCCCGACATGAGCGAAGCAATAAGAATACACTTTGCAATAGGTATGTTGGTGTTGTTCTTGGAAGGCATCACCCGCGATGATATGAGAGATAGCCAAAACTTGGCTTCGCGGTTGAAAGTGTTCTTCTCAATTGTGACCGATGGATCTAGCCATGGTGGAGTCCCAGAGGCAATCACTGAAGCAGCCCACTCTCGATGCTCCTCCGGGTTCTCCATCTTCAAATCATATTCCGAACTCACCGGAGGCCAACCTTCAACAGGGTCTGTTTCGCTGCGTTGCTCATATAGGATCGATGTTATGGTATCGGCAGCACAATCAATCTCTTTCCCCCGAACCGGAACCCAACACAAATGTGCCAAGGTTTTCTTTGGTTGGCGGCACGACATCTTCGCATTCAGTGTGGCTGCATAAGCTGCGTAGAATTCCATTACCAGGGCCGGGCAATATACAGCGGGCTGCATGAAATAATTCTATCTCAAGGTTTCAAGCTTGCGAATGATGCCCGGACATTGGTCGTGCAGCCCCTGGAGAGTGACTCTCTTTTCGATAATGAAGCCCCGGACTGGATTCCCATCAGGCTTAATTGTATTCCAAGTCTTATATAGTTCCCTAGATCCAGGCACGGTGAACCGTTGCTCCATTGCTTCCCTCCGTTGACCTCTGGTAACAGCATCCTCGGGCTCAGGAGAGGAAGCCCCATGTGTCCCCTCTTCAAACTGGGGGACGGGATCAGCAGGTGCCTTGTCTTTTCGTCTTCGTGTTGCTCGTTTTCCTCCACCTTGAGGTTGGTTTGATCGAGCCATCCTGCACAACATACAAAAATATACCCATTATTTATGGTGTTCCTTTAGCAACGACGACGAGGTATATAAAAAGAAACAAAGCATTGAAGGGGTGACACCACATGCGAAGCAGTACATGCGAGTCGCATGTGTGACATGCGACTCGCATATGGTGTCGCATATGATGACAGTAAGATCACTTCTTGTGAGTGTCTCACTGTCACCACATGCTGCAGCATATGCGATTCGCATGTGCAACATGCGCATCGCATATGATGCTCGCATGTGAGTCACTTGAGTTTTTTTTTTTTTTTTTTAAAACAACACAGATACACACAAACTAAAACATGTTTACGTAACTTTTTCCCTTAAGAGTGATTTCCCCCGTCTATCATTGGAAAAGTCTATTCAATTACTCACACACGCCTATGTTCGATGATTGTTCTTCACAACAGACAATGACACTTTGTAATTCAAAAGGCATCACGGGTCCTATTTCACAGGTAATGTGCCATGGGTACTCAAGAATTCCCCATTTTGGCGAACGATCATATTTCCGCACATCCAAACATTCAAAGGGTCATTTAGGTATTTAATCACATGAGTTGCGAGCGAGCCTGAACTAACAATTCTTACAACAAATGGGTACTCAAGAATTCCCCAGTCATTATCTCATTCGTCATCAACAACAAATTCCTAGAAAGACTACACAATCATGGGTACTCAAGAATTCCCCATTTTTCATCAATTTCAAACAACCCACATAATCACATAAGATAGATCTAATCGACTAACTAATTACATCACGTGTTATGGCATGACAATACATGGGATAGAGCAGTTCCTAAGTACCACTTAATGTAAAGAAAAGCAAAGTTAACATACCTTGAGAATTAATGAAAATTGGAAACCTTGAAATCTTTTTCAGGGTAAAAGAAATAGGTGCAGTATTCAAGATTTGGTGATGTGAATTAGAGTGATTGGAGTGTAATTGGTATTATGGGATGATGTAGGAGAGAAGAGGAAAAAGGAGGAGAGGAATCGTGAAGATTATAACTGAAAAACAACGGTTACCCTCTTTTATTTAAAACACAACGTTTCCGTCGGGTCGTGTCAACCCGCGATTTTTCACCTACCTGCACAACATGCGACTCGCATATGCCGTTGCATGTTCAACATGCGAGTCGCATGTTGTGACACTCCGTCGCATCTGCTGACAGAAAGTTTGGTTCACATTGACTGAATTTTGGCATCAGATGCGAGACGCATATGCAATGGCAGACACCACATGCGAATCGCATGTGGTGTCGCATGTCATGCCTATTTGAATTTTTCCAATTCTTCTTCTTTGTGCACACTTTATTCCTACACACTTGGACACACATCAAAACATCATAAAAGTAAGAACAATAACACATGAAAATAAAACTTGGGTTGCCTCCCAAGAAGCGCTTGATTTTACGTCGCAGCACGACGTTGGTACCTGTTTAGCCCTTTTATGGCTCGTTGAGGATGAAGACCTCGATAATCTTTGCTTCATTCTGAGATCCCCAGTACTGTTTCACCCTTTGGCCATTCACTTTGATTTTATTACCACTTGGGCAAACAAGTTCAATTGCTCCAGATGGGAACACTTGTGTGATTTCAAACGGGCCGGACCATTTGGACTTCAACTTTTCGGGAAACAACCGGAGCCTGGAGTTGAACAGCAATACCCGATCTCCGATGCTGAACTCTCTTTGCAAGATCTTCTTGTCATGGAAGTGTTTCATGCGGGCCTTGTAAAGTGAAGAACTCGCATATGCCTTAAGGCGAAATTCATCGAGTTCGTTAATCTGCTCCAACCTCAAGTTTGAGGCATCATCCCATTCTAGATTCAACTTTTTCAAGGCCCACAATGCCTTATGTTCGAGTTCCACCGGAAGATGACAGGCTTTTCCAAATACCAGTTGATATGGAGACATGCCAATTGGTGTCTTGTAGGCTGTTCGGTATGCCCATAGAGCATCATCCAATTTCCTTGACCAATCGGCCCGGTTAGCATTTACTGTTTTGGAAAGTATGCTCTTGATTTCTCTATTTGAAACTTCAACTTGGCCACTTGTTTGGGGATGATACGGGGTGGCGACTTTATTCTTGACTCCATACTTCTCAAGAAGAGTTTTGAACAATCGATTGCAAAAATGAGAGCCCCCGTCACTAATGATTGCCCTTGGAGTTCCGAACCTTGAGAAGATAACCCTTTTAAAAAATGCAGTGACACTTCTTCCTTCATTGTTGGGGAGCGCGACGGCCTCCACCCATTTGGATACGTAGTCTACTGCCACAAGAATGTACTTGTTGTTTTAGGAGCTTACAAATGTACCCATAAAATCAATGCCCCATACATCAAACAACTCAACTTCGAGAATCGGTGTCATTGGTAGCTCATGCCTTCTTGATATGCCCCCATGCCTTTGACATTGATTACAAGCTTTCACAAAGTCATGAGCATCTTGATGGATTGTCGACCAATAAAAACCACTCTGAAAAACCTTAGCCGCCGTTCTTGAGCTACTATGATGTCCACCAACCGGTGATGAGTGACAAGCTTCGATGATGGGCATCATTTCTACTTCGGGTATGCACCTCCTTATGATGTTGTCGGCGCAAACCCTGAATAGATATGGTTCGTCCCAATAGAATTTCCGGGCATCACTCAAAAATTTCTTCTTTTGGTGGAAGTTCAAATCCACCGGCATAATGTCACTTGCATGGAAGTTAGCAAAATCGGCATACCACGGGATCATGTCATGCGACCCCGCCATTACTTGCTCATCCGGAAATGACTCATTAATTTCTAGGCCATCCAATGGACGCCCACCCTCTTCAAGACGAGACAAGTGGTCCGCCACTTGATTTTCACACCCTTTTCTATCTTTGACTTCAAAGTCAAACTCTTGCAAGAGAAGGACCCAACGTATCAACCTCGGTTTTGCATCTTTCTTTATCATGAGGTAACGTAGGGCTGCATGATCGGTGTGAACAATCACATGAGTGCCCTAAAGATAAGCCCGGAACTTCTCGAAAGCAAATACAATAGCCAGCAACTCTTGTTCTGTGACAGTGTAATTCATTTGGGCACTGTTCAGAGTCTTGCTTGCATAGTAAATTGGGTGAAAGATCTTATCACGCTTCTGGCCAAGAACAGCCCCCATGGCAAAGCCACTTGCATCACACATAAGCTCAAAGGGTTGAGACCAGTCCGGGGCAATGATGATAGGAGCCGATGTGAGTTTCTCTTTCAGAGCCTCAAATGCCTTCAAGCAAGCATCATCAAATACAAACTTCGACTCCTTCTCCAACAATTTGCATAGCGGGTTGGCTATTTTCGAGAAATCCTTGACAAATCTTCTATAAAACCCAGCATGTCCAAGGAAGCTACGAACACCTTTAACGGAAATTGGAGGGGGAAGCTTAACAATAACCTCAATTTTAACTTGGTCGACTTCAAGCCCCTTTTCCGAAATCTTGTGCCCCAAGACGATGCCTTCTCTAACCATGAAGAGGCACTTCTCCCAATTCAGAACCAAATTTGTCTCTTCACATCGTTTCAATACTTGGGCAAGATTCTGCAAGCATTCATCAATGGAATCCCCAACTACGGAAAAGTCATCCATGAAGATTTCAATGGACTCCTCAACCATATCGGAGAAAATAGACATCATGCAACGTTGAAATGTTGCAGGTGCATTGCATAACCCAAAAGGCATTCTCTTAAAATCAAAAGTCCCATAAGGACAAGTGAAGGTAGTTTTCTCTTGGTCCTCGGGGGCAATGGTGATTTGGTTGTACCCGAAATACCCATCAAGGAAGCAATAATAATCTCTGCCCGCAAGCCTATCAAGCATTTGGTCCATGAATGGCATTGGGAAGTGGTCCTTTTTGGTCCACTTATTCAGCTTCCGATAATCCATGCAAACACGTCATCCGGTAACCTTGCGAGTGGGAATCAACTCATCTTTATCATTCGCAACCACGGTGATTCCACCTTTTTTTGGCACGCATTGAACCGGACTCACCCATGAGCTATCCGAAATGGGGTACACAACCCCGGCATCTAACCACTTGATTATCTCAACTTTTACGACCTCTTGCATGGGAGGATTTAACCTCCTTTGATGTTCAACGCTTGGCTCACTGTCTTCATCAAGCTGAATTTTATGTGTACAAATACCGGGTGGGATCCCTTGAATATCCGCAATACTCCACCCGATAGCTTTTTTGTATCTTCTCAAGATCACCATCAACCTCTCTCTTTGCTCATCCGTCAACCGGGCAGATATAATCACAGGCAATGTGTTGTTGAGTCCAAGAAACTCATACCTCAAATGTGAAGGAAGAGGTTTGAGTTCCAAAGTAGGAGGCTCAATAATTGAAGGTTTTGCAGAAGGAGTTGCTCAGTTTTCCAAGTCAAGATCGAGTCTCTTTGGATTGAGCTGGTAAGACCCCATTCCAATCAGTGCATTGACCATCTCCTCAAATTCTTTTTTGTCGTCCCATTCATAATTCATTATCACCGCAGCCAACATATCACCTATATGCTCATGTTCTATAGTTGTCTCCATTGCTTCATCAATTGTGTCAATAACCGACACAACACTCATATCAGCCGGTTGTTTCATTGACTTGCAAATATGGAAAGTGATTTCTTCATCATTCATTCTAAATTTCAGATCACCTCTTTCCACATCCACGAGGGCACGCCCTGTGGCTAAGAATGGTCTTCCCAAGATTATGGGAACTTCAAAGTCAACTTCACAATCCAAGATCACAAAATCGCCCGGAAAAATAAATTTATCCACTCTTACAAACACATCATAAAGAATACCAATGGGCCTCTTTACAGTTCTATCCGCCATAAGTAATCTCATCGTGGTAGGACGGGGGGTGCCCAATCCCATCTTGTTGAATATAGAAAGCAGCATCAAATTGATGCTTGCTCCAAGATCACATAAAGCTTTAGCAAACTTGTATTTACCGATGGTGCATGGAATTGTGAATGCTCCGGGGTCTTCTTTTTTGTGCACCAAAGCTTTGGTGACGATTGCACTACAATGATGAGTGCCCCCCAATGTTTCACTACCGGGACTTCTTCTTTTGGTGACGAGATCTTTCATGAACTTAGCATAACCGGGCATTTGTTCAAGTGCCTCAACCAATGGAATATTTATTGAGAGATCCTTTAATCGTTCGATGAACTTGAGGAATTTTCCATCTTCCGTTTTCTTTGCCAATCGTTGGGGAAAAGGAGGGGGAGGCCTCATAACGGGCGGTAAAGCCCTTGGTACCTCCTTTGCCGCTTCCTTGCTTTCCGTGGCATCATTGATTTCCGGAAAGTCCTTGTCAGCGATGGTTTCTTCAATACCAGCCCGCTTATTCGTTGGGTTTGCTTTTTCTTCAATAACCATGGGTTCTTCAACCATTTTCTCTTCATCACCAAACACATTCTCTTTCACCAACGCATTTTCCCCAATTGTTCTGCCACTCCTAGTAGTAATTGCGTTGCATTTATGTTCACCATCGTTCCTTGGGTTTGCAACTGTGTCACTAGGGAGTGAGCCTTTCTGCCTTTGGTTTAGGATAGCCGAGATTTGGCCAAGTTGAGACTCCAATTGTTTAATGGAGGTGGAGTGTGAACTAACAACTTGACCCATGGATTTGACCTCATCTCTAGTCTCCTTGCAAAAGGTGTCGGTGGATTCCACTTTCCTCAATACCCTTGACAACATATCTTCAATTTTTTAACTAGCGGGGTCGCTATTAGGCGGTTGACCAGAGCTTGGTTGATTTCCCTTCGGAGGGACATACGGATTTGTGCTCCGATGATTGTTGTAATTGCTATTGTAACCCCCTTGGTTGTTGTCACGATTATCTCTCCAATTAGAGTGACCTGGTTCTTTGTTCCAACCTTGATTCCCTTGACCTTGCCGCCAAGATCCTTGATTCGGACCTTGGTAGTTTGGACGGGAACCATCCCTTAGATTGTTTACATAATTTGCTTCCTCATCATACATTTGGAAACATTGCTCATCCGGAGGACCCCCTTCACAGGATTCTACCGCGTTCACCTTTTTGTTTCCGCCACCCATGACATGTTTTGTCAGAAGGTCCATTTGGGTGACAAGTTTTGCCATGGACTCATCTCTCTCTTCCTCCTTCTTAATCATCTCACGAGTGAGCACATGTTTGGAGGAACTTCCTCCACCCACTTCTGAATCCCTAGTGTGCCATGCTTCATTAGTCTCGGTCAATTTATCCAACAATTCACAAACGGTGGCATAAGAATTATCCATAAGAGACCCCTCTGTAATGTTGTTTGCCACTGATTTGTTGACCGAATCTAGAGATCTATAAAGTGTTTGTAGAAGCACACCATCGGGCAACCCATGCTTGGGACAGCTTTTGACTTTTTTTTTAAAACGAGTCCAAGTTTCATAGAGAGCCTCATCAGGAAGTTGACGAAAGTTATTGATTTCGTCACGGAGTTGTAACATCCGCGATGGAGGGAAGAACTTCTTGAGGAATGCTTCGGCCAGTTCCTCCCAAGTAGTGATGGATCCGGAAGGAAGATCATCTAACCAAGCTATGGCTTCCCCCGTTAGAGAGTACGGGAAGAGCCGTAGCCTGACTGCTTCAAGTGAGACGCCCGGATGCACATTGGTAGAACAGACCCCAAGAAAGTTCCTAAGGTGCCTATTCGGGTCTTCTTTGGGTAGACCACCGAACAGGCACTTAGTGTTGAGCAGGTGCAGCATTGTGTTGGTTATATGGAAACTCGAGTTTCCAATTAAAAGTGGGGGCTGAATTGCAGCTGCATAGCCTGCCCCCGCAGCTTCTTCACCAACCGCTACTGGTGGATTTTGGATAGGGATACCATCCTCATCCATAATTCCTGCACAACAAACAACAACAAAAAGGAAATAAGAAAAGAAATTAAAGACTAAAAGTAAAGTTTTACACTAGTTAGTAAATTTCTAGACCGTATTCCCCGGCAGCGGCGCCAAAATTTGATACGCCCAAATTACACCTTTAATATCAGGAGTAAGTGGTCGTTGTCAAATATAGAACCCAACAAGGTTGGGGTCGAATCCCACAGAGAATACGATGAAGAAGAATACTTAATAAGTGTAACACCCGACTGTTAGTCTATATTTTCAGGGGAAGGGAAATATAATAAAAATTTGATTGTAGTTTGTTCATTAAAAACTGAGAATGGTTATAGAATGTAAACAATTGGTAAATGGGACTAAGGTTGTGGTTCCAATGGAGAGTAATGCGTTTGGGTGTCAATTCAACTTAATTTATATACCTAGGTGCATTAAGCCAAGGGTCACGCGATTCTTGCCAAAAGTTTTCCAACCAAATCAGCAAATTTCATCCTAAGCTTTTCCAAGCCCTAGGATGTTTTATAAGAGAGCACCCATGTAGCCTCAACTAGCTTTCCTATTCCTAGCTCAAGCTATTAGATGGATTTAATGACCCACATTGTTGCTATTAACTCTTTTCCTAACCTCTGATAACGTCCAAAATACACTCTCAAAGAGAAAGTGTACACGGTCGTATGCAATATATTTACCCAACTATGAGTCGGGGTCGATCCCACAGGGAACAATATGCTAGGCGATTAAGAAAGTAAGGAATTTTTACTAACTAAGCTCTGCCAAACGATAAATAATATTTTGGGTTTTTGGAAAAGATTATCACTAATGCAAAAATATAAACTAACCTAGAAAGCGAGTAAAATGATCAATGGCCACAAGCATGGATACAAGGGAAATTACTCTCAAGTAACGATCCAATGTATTTTACAATTTTACAACTAAGAGTGGGTCTATGTTAATAGATAATGATTTCTAAAATCTCATTGAAAGTTTCTCAACCAAATCAATGAATTTCACTCTAAGCTTTCTCAAGCCTTAGAGTTTGATGTTAAACACAATCAATTCAATCTCAAGTTAACTATTCTATCTCTAGCTCAAGTTATTAGATGGGTTTAATGACCCAAATCCTTGCTATCAAACTCTTTTCCTAACTTTCACTTTCTTTCTCAAGCAAAGTAAAAGTGCTTAGGCACAAATAATGTTTGCAACCATTAGGAGATATTTAAGCATGAAGAGTTAATAGAAAAACAATAAACCCACTTCATTAGAAATAAAAATCATTCAATACATAAGCATAACAAGAGATTCAATCCAAACTTTAATCAAGAATATTTTCATAAACAAGATTCAAGTATTGAAATGAAATACTACACACTTAGATATACAATACAAAACATGGAATTGAAGAAAGGTTTAAGAATTATCTCATTTAAGAACTTCAATCTTCTCCTCCAATGGTGTAGGTGAAGGAAACCCTAGCCCCCAAGCTTGCAAAATGGCAAAAGATGTGTTTTACAAACCCTAAAAGAGTATTTATATCATCCCAAAAACGGAAACAAAATCTGGGCAAAAATACCCTCGTGCACAACATGCGGTTCGCATGTTCAACATGCTGCACCGCATGTTCAACATGCTGCACAGCATGTTGTTCGCATGTTGAACATGCTGCACCGCATGTTCAACATGCTGCTTCGCATGTTCAACATGCTGCTTCGCATGTTCAACATGCTGCACCGCATGTTCAACATGCTGCACGCATGTGTTGCTAGCATATGCTGCCAGAAAGTGCTTCTTGTTCAATTTTTGCTCCGTTTTGCTTCATTTTGCTCTCCGGACATCTTATCCTACAAAACAACATAAAAACACACAAAGTAACAACAAAAGTTCTTAAAGAGTCACAAAAATTTAAGGAATTAGCATCGAATATCGCGTAATTTCACGACTTATCAATACCCCCAACTTAAAGTCTTTGCTTGTCCTCAAGCAAATCAAAACTAAAATCTCAATGAGGAATCACTTTAAGCACAAGAACATGACTTTGGTTGGTACCAACAATTAGGCTACAAGCATGTGAAGATTTAACCAAATAACTCCCTCATTTCAAAATACAATTTCAAGAATGCAATAGAGAATTAAAACTAACAAGCAACAACACTCAAGTCTCAATAAGTGACTCAAAACCACTAGTTTCCTAGATATGCTCAATTGACTCAACTTGGAATTTAACATCACCACTCTATCGTAATCCATATGCCCTCACAAGAAAGAAAGTCCCAAAATCACTATATTCACAACAACAACACAAGGGACAAATACACAAAAGTCACTCACGCTCAACAAAGAAGTTCTAGTGCTAACAAATATCACACCATAAGCTTGCCCTTATTTTCGTTCATCACTAACTCAAGAACTTTCAGTCGGAGATCACATAGGGACTTTTTAAGATCGTAATGTAGGCTTAGGGAAGGGTAGGATAAGTATTTGAGATACAAGTGATTACACCCTCCTTGAACACTACACAAACTTTCCTCTTCATTTCAAAACATCGCTCCTTCCTTTGCATACTAGTTTCCCTAGTTATTCAAACTTTTTTTTTTTTTTTTTTTTTTTTTTTTTTTTTTTCTTCCTTTCTTTTGAATTTTTCACAACACCAACCTTCACCGCTCTCAAGCAACACTAACACCCCCAACTTAGGCTTTTGGCCTCAAATTCACAATTTCATGTTCAAAGAGGGAAAGGTTCAAAAGAGAGACTTTTCATCAAACATGGTAAAGGCTTGTAATGTGGCAATCAAAGAAAAAGTCATAAGCTCAAATGGGGTTACTAGTGATATTATTTATGCAATGGTAGGCTAGAAAGACTAAAGAGGTTTTTTTTTTCACAAAGATAGCCCAAGGTCATCTCTCCAACCAACATAATCAAAATTAGCATTGAACGACTAACCGGGCAAGTTCTAGATGATAAAAGTAAACACAAGATTTATTCAACAAACACTCACACACATGGCATATGAACTAGTCAAGATGGATCAATTTCACTTTCCAAGCAAGAACAACTAGTGCAATATCTCATAATCCAAAGTCAACACACTAGTAGGTAAAGAGTCACAAAATGAGCCAAAAAGTTGTCACAAAGATCATTCTTTCCTATGCACCTTGCTTTTTAACTTTCACAACAATTTGGAGAGGTATTCACATTTCAATTTCACATGTAAGAGACTAACTCTATTCGTACCAAACAAGCCAAGAGTTTTCACATTTTTCCTCAAAGGAGAATAAAATAACAAGAGTGATTAATCCACAATATGTCAAAAGAACAAAATTTTCAAAAATTTTGAGCAAGTGTCAAAATATAATGCGCTACCACGTGCCACCCCCAACTATAAACATTGCAGTGTCCTCGCTGCACATAATCAAAACAAAACATAAAAATAGAAAAGGAATTTTTTTTTTTTTTTTTTTTTTTTTTTTTTTTTGCTGGCATGACATGCGACCGAACATGCGATTCGCATGTATGACATGCGAGTCGCATGTGATGTCATCAGTTTTTTTTTTTTTAGTCTCTGTCACCAGATGCGACGACACATGCGATTCGCATGTATGACATGCGAATCGCATGTTATGACACCAGAAAAAAATATTTCGCAGCTTTTACTGGTTTTGGGGGCTGTCCGGGTATCCGATTTGCTCAAAATAACTCCAAAAATTCTGAAATTTTGCAGATTAGTCAAAAACCATAGACTAAACTATTCTAAAAAATAAAATTTCAAAAACGATTAAAAACTTTTAAAACGATGGGTTACCTCCCACCAAGCGCTTGATTTAACGTCGCGGCACGACGGTTACCTTTACCACTTTTCCTTCCATTTGGAAGATATGAATTGGGCACCCAACTTGGACTCAAGTTTGTGACCACGAGCGATGGGGGGTGGTAAGTAGATGAACAAGCCAAACGTTAATTTCTTCATTTTGCACTTCTTGGCTTTCAAATGAGGAATGTCATTTTGCCTTCTTACTCTTTCGAATTGCAAGATGTAAGGCACTTGTCTTTCTTCTTCACCATCCAACATGGATGTATGTGGCTCAATTCCCATATCACCATACAAATCCAATGTTGAAAAATGCTTGGAATGAGACTTCAACCTCCCAATTTGCAAAATTTTTCGGATTTTGACATTCTCATTTTCCCCCAAACTAGAGTCAACTTCCACCATTTTTCTCAAGACAACTGTTGACTCTAATTTCTTTTCTTCTTTGGCATCTATACTGAAAATGGATTCGTTTGGAGGACTTTCAATTCTTGATTCCTCCTTTTCATGATTGGCCTCCAACATGGGCATTCTCTCCTCATATTGAGCATTTGAGAATTCTTCTTGATTTTGTTCAAATGCCCACGGAAGATTTTTGTATTCATTCATCAAGTCATTTTGGAGACTAGTTTTCAAGTACTCCTCCAAGACTTTTTGCTTTTCATTTCCTCCTTCAAGTAGGCATTCCATCATGAGCTTGAACTCTCCATTTTGTCCATTCTCAACTTCTTCCACTTCCATTTCCCTATAATTGTCACAACAAAAAGTAGACTCGTCATAGTGGGGGTTCGGGGAAGGGAAGGACACATAAGCACAATTAGCCCCATGGCCATTTTGACCATCACATCTACCACATATGCTCCATTCATGGGTTCGAGATTGTGCGCACAATCCTCCCCCGGGAGACTTTAAACAATTTTGCCAAGAGTGGGGTCCTCCACAATAGGGACAAGGGTCATCAAAGTATGAACAACTTCCATCCGACCCATTTTCATGGAATGATGCCATATTTTTTTTTTTTTTTATAAAAATAAAATTCAAGCAAAGAAAACAACTACACTAATATTTACGAATTTGGACCAAAGCAAGCAAGCTTAAATCCCAAACTAACCTAAATACGCCAAATTGTTCCCCGGCAACGGCGCCATTTTTGATAACGTCCAAAATACACTCTCAAAGAGAAAGTGTACACGGTCGTATGCAATATATTTACCCAACTATGAGTCGGGGTCGATCCCACAGGGAACAATATGCTAGGCGATTAAGAAAGTAAGGAATTTTTACTAACTAAGCTCTGCCAAACGATAAATAATATTTTGGGTTTTTGGAAAAGATTATCACTAATGCAAAAATATAAACTAACCTAGAAAGCGAGTAAAATGATCAATGGCCACAAGCATGGATACAAGGGAAATTACTCTCAAGTAACGATCCAATGTATTTTACAATTTTACAACTAAGAGTGGGTCTATGTTAATAGATAATGATTTCTAAAATCTCATTGAAAGTTTCTCAACCAAATCAATGAATTTCACTCTAAGCTTTCTCAAGCCTTAGAGTTTGATGTTAAACACAATCAATTCAATCTCAAGTTAACTATTCTATCTCTAGCTCAAGTTATTAGATGGGTTTAATGACCCAAATCCTTGCTATCAAACTCTTTTCCTAACTTTCACTTTCTTTCTCAAGCAAAGTAAAAGTGCTTAGGCACAAATAATGTTTGCAACCATTAGGAGATATTTAAGCATGAAGAGTTAATAGAAAAACAATAAACCCACTTCATTAGAAATAAAAATCATTCAATACATAAGCATAACAAGAGATTCAATCCAAACTTTAATCAAGAATATTTTCATAAACAAGATTCAAGTATTGAAATGAAATACTACACACTTAGATATACAATACAAAACATGGAATTGAAGAAAGGTTTAAGAATTATCTCATTTAAGAACTTCAATCTTCTCCTCCAATGGTGTAGGTGAAGGAAACCCTAGCCCCCAAGCTTGCAAAATGGCAAAAGATGTGTTTTACAAACCCTAAAAGAGTATTTATATCATCCCAAAAACGGAAACAAAATCTGGGCAAAAATACCCTCGTGCACAACATGCTGCACAACATGCGGTTCGCATGTTCAACATGCTGCACCGCATGTTCAACATGCTGCACAGCATGTTGTTCGCATGTTGAACATGCTGCACCGCATGTTCAACATGCTGCTTCGCATGTTCAACATGCTGCTTCGCATGTTCAACATGCTGCACCGCATGTTCAACATGCTGCACCGCATGTTCAACATGCTGCACGCATGTGTTGCTAGCATATGCTGCCAGAAAGTGCTTCTTGTTCAATTTTTGCTCCGTTTTGCTTCATTTTGCTCTCCGGACATCTTATCCTACAAAACAACATAAAAACACACAAAGTAACAACAAAAGTTCTTAAAGAGTCACAAAAATTTAAGGAATTAGCATCGAATATCGCGTAATTTCACGACTTATCAACCTCTACTTTCTTTTCCAAGCAAAGTAATGGTATTAAGGCACAAGTAATGTTGTACACCATCACAAGACATTGATGCTTGAAGA
Organism: Lycium barbarum; assembly: GCF_019175385.1. Classification (NCBI taxonomy): domain Eukaryota; kingdom Viridiplantae; phylum Streptophyta; class Magnoliopsida; order Solanales; family Solanaceae; genus Lycium; species Lycium barbarum. The sequence continues at coordinate 12,694,079 of NC_083346.1, read as the reverse complement.
GTTAATAGAAAACACCATTAGCATACAAACATAGTATGAATATGAAACCCAATCACATAACTAACACATTGGATACCACAACCTTAGCTGAAAGATTAGCTACTAATATTCATTAAAAGTAAAGCAATCAAGTAAAATGTATTCATAAATCTTACAAAAGTGTTGGATAAAGAAGATGACAAAGCTAAAAGAAATCTCTTAAATGCTTCAACAACCAACAGTAAATGACTCCACAAGAGTTTATGCCAAAAACTGCAGGATAATTCAATCCAAAACCCTAGAAAATCTATTTATAGCATATCCAAAACGGGAACAATTTCCAGACAAAAATGCCCCTGTGCATCAGGTGCGTCTCGCACTTGGTGTCGCAAGTGCAACATGCGAGTCGCATGTTGCACCAAATTATCGCATGTGTGACATCTTCAGTCGCCTGTTGAGCAGCATGTGCGACACCATATGCGATTCGCATGTTGCACATGCGACTCGCATGTGGTGTCGCATGTTGCACATGCGACTCGCATGTGGTGTCGCATGTGGTGTCACACATGGTTTCTTCTTTAGCCTCCTTCTGTCAGCAGATGCTGCATCACATGCGATTCGCATGTAGCCTTTGTTCAGTTCAACTGGCTTTTTGCTTCATTTTCCTTCATTTTGCTTCAAGTTACTTCCGGCACATGTTATTCTACAAATTGTCACAAAAACACGAGAAACGACATCAAAAGTACTTGGGGATGTGCAAAAGACTAAGTAGTTGGTGTCGAATATCGCGTAATTTCACGACAAATCAGTTTTTTTTCAAATTTTGACAAGAAAAAATTCATCTTTTCAGTTTGTTTTTTTAAAAAAAAAAAACATATGGGTTTTAAAAAAAATCAAATTTTCATTTTTTTAAAGGGTTTTAAACTTATTTTTTAAAGAAAATTTAGTTTTTTAATTCGAATTTTAAGTTTTTTTTTTTAAAAAACGGTGAATCAGTTTTTTATTTTTTTATTCTTAAAAAGCTACACGTAAGCTGAATTTTTTTTAAAAAAGAAAGAAAATAAATAAATGCACATTGTGAGGTTATTCCATTTTTCCATATTTTAAAAAAAAAATCATGTATTCAGTTTTGTTTTTTTTAAAAAAAAAAACATATGGGTTTTAAAAAAAATCAAATTTTCAAATTTTTTTTTTAAAAAGAGTTTTAAATTTATTTTTTTAAAGAAAATTAAGTTTTTTAATTCGAGTTTTCAGTTTTTTTTTTTTTTTTAAAATGGGTTTTTAAAATAAATTTTTTAAAAGAAAAATCAGTTTTTTATTTTTTTATTCTTAAAAATTGACACGCAAGCTGAATTTGTTTTTTTTTTAAAAGAAAATAAATAAATGCACATGTGGCAAAGAGAGTGTATGTCACTCTCCCATATGAGAGTGGGCTTCAACGTTTAGGGGGTAAAATATTACGGTTTTAAATAGTTTAGGGGGGTGATAGGACCAAAAATTAGGTAAGGTGTGTCGTAGCAAAAACGCTACTAGGTGAGGGAGGGTAATGATGCCTTATCCCTTAAGAAAAAGTCTGCCTTATTGATAACGTCCAAATCCACTCCTCAAAGAGAAAGTGTACACGGTCGTATGCAATATAATTTACCCAACTATGAGTCGGGGTCGATCCCACAAGGAACAATATGCTAGGCGATTAAAAAAGTAAGGAACTTTCACCAACTAAGCTAAAGCCAAACGATAGATAATATTTTGGTTTTGTTTGAGAAAATTATAACTAATGCGGAAATGTAAACTAACCTAGAAAGCAAGTAAAATGATCAATGGCCACAAGTTTGGATACAAAGGAAATTACACTCAAGTAACGATCCAATGTATTTCACGATTTTACAACTAAGAACGGGTTTGTGTTAATAGATAATGATTTCTAAAATCTCGTTAAAAGTCTTCCAACCAAATCAATGAATTTCACTCTAAGCTTTTCCAAGCCTTAGAGTGTGATATTAGGCACAACCAATTTAACCTCAAGTAACTATCCTCTTCCGAGCTCAAGTTATTAGATGGGTTTAATGACCCAAATTCTTGTTAATCAATCTTTCCCAACCTAGATTTCCTCTTCCGAGCTCAATCAAAGTAAATGGGTGAGTCATAGGGTTAGCTAATTCCTTTGGAAACATTCAAGAACGAGATCAATTAAAGAAACAATAACCCACTTCATTAGGAATAAAAATCATTCAATACATAAGCATAACAAGATTTTCAAACCAAACTTCAATCAAGAATATTTTCATAAACAAGATTCAAGTAATGGAATAAATACTACATACTTAGATATACAATACAAAACAAGGAATTGAAGAAAGGATTAAGAAATATCTCATTAAAGTGTTTCCAATCTTCTCCTCCAATGGTGTAGATGAACCCTAGCCTCCAAGCTTGTATGAAAAATGGCAAAAGATGAAAATGTTTTGCCCCAAGCCTCTCTTTTGTAGCTCCTCAATTTTTCCAAGTCCAAAAAATGACAAAATATGCCCCAGATTTTCGTTTTTGCAGTTCTGCCCGTTTTTTTGCAAATCTGTCCCGTTTTTACAAAACTGTCCACTTTTGACAGTTTTGCAAAACTGTGCAGTTTTTGTCTAATTTGGCATCTTTTTGACTTTATTTTCACTTGGTTCCTTCCGATCACTTCTAAATCACATAAACCTATAAAATGAAAGTAAACGACATTAAATGCACTATTTTCTCAATCTAAGATTAAAGAAGAAATAAGTTGGTAAAATACCAACTTATCACTTATGTGGTCTTTGGTTAAGGCATAAATTATAAGACAGACTTTTAGTTATGCCTTAACCAAAGTCAGCCTTATGCGAAAGACTTTTTGCAAAGTCTTGCTTTGCGATTTTTTTTTACAGAGCGGAGGTTTGACTTCAAAATCTCGGGGTATTTTCGGCCAATTTTTTAAGTGAAGGGGAAAAAACACTAAGTGTTGCCAAAAAAAAAAAGTTTGACCAATTTTTTTTTTTTACTGTTTCTATAACGCAATAAAATAATACGCTATATATTTTTTTACTGGGTTCTATAATGCAGTATTTTACTGCGTTAAAGGACTTAACCGCGTCATTACGGTTAAGTCCTTTAACGCAGTAACTACTGTATTAAAAATACTTTTGCCACAACTTTTTTGAAGTATTTTGGTTCAAACTCTCTTTTTTAGGGGTATTTTGGTGCTGGACTCTTCCCCTAGCTTAATTAAGGGTGTACTTGGGATGAGGGGGGAAATATATTTTTTTACTTATTTTTTGGCGATTGATGTTGATAAATAGGCAAAAAGTATTTGTATTATTTTAAGTACCTTTAATTTTAATTTTAATTTTTACTATAAACCCATGCTTCGTCATCATTCCCCACTTAAAAAAAAAGGTAGGCCCCATACTCAAAACACCAAGTAATATTAAAAAAAAAAAAGTGGATCTCAAGCAATATCAAAAAAAAAAAAAAGTGAACCCCATATTAAAAAACAAGCAATGTTAAAAAAAAACATGCACCCCATATTAAAAATCAAACAATATTCATGTAATTCCCAAAGTATCCCACTAAGTCAATAATGGTGGATTCATTGCCACATGCGTATCAACCCATTAGTGGGAGCAAATGAAATTATTGTATAGCAAAAAAATGAACCATATATTATTGCTTTTCTTCAAAAGGTTTAGTAGCCAAATCATAAGTGGATCCCACCATTTCCAAACTCATGAAAAAAATATATAGAAGCATGGGTTTTACCCATGCTTCGTGTCATTCCCCACTAAAAAAAAAAAGGTAGGCCCCATACTCAAAACACCAAGTAATATTATAAAAAAAAAAAAAAAAAAACAAAAAAAAGTGGACCTCAAGCAATATCAAAAAAAAAAAAGTGAACCCCATATTACAAAAACAAGCAATGTTAAAAAAAACGTGCACCCTATATTAAAAAATCAAATAATATTCATGTAATTCCCAAAGTATCCCCACTAAGTCAATAATGGTTGATTCATTGTCACATGCGTATCAACCTATTAGTGGAAGGAAATGAAATTATTGTACAGCAAAAAAATGGACCTCATATTATTACTTTTCTTTAAAAGGTTAAGTAGTCAAACCATAAGTGGACCCCACCATCTCCAACTCATGAAAGAAAAAAAGTGGACCCCAAGCAATATAAAAAAAAAAAAGTGAACCCTGCATTAAAAAAACAAGCAATGTTAAAAAAAAAAAAAAGTGCACCCCATATTAAAAAATCAATAATATTCATGTAATTCTCAAAGTATCCTCACTAAGTCAATAATGATGGATTCATTGTCACATGCGTATTAATCTATTAGTGGCAGCAAATGAAATTATTGTAAAGCAAAAAACATGAATCTCATATTATTGCTTTTCTTCAAAAGGTTAAGTAGTCAAACCATACAGTTTTCTTTTATAGAAGCATGGGTTTAAACCCATGCTTCACCGTCCGTCATCCATTATAAAAAAAAAAGGGTGGCCCTATACTAGACAACACCAAGCAATATAAAAAGAAAAAAAAAGTGAAACCCACCATCTCCAAACTCACGAAAAAAAAAACGGATCGCATATTAACAAAATCAAGCAATATCAAAAAAAAAAAAAGTGAACCCCATATTAAAAAAATAAACAATGTCAAAAAAAAAGTGCAGACTTTGTATTCGTAGCAAACACTAATATATATATCCATTAAAACAGTGCAAACTAATAATGTCAAAAAAAAAGTGCACCCCATATTAAAAAATCAAATAATATTCATGTAATTTCCAAAGTATACCATTAAGTCAATAATGATGGATTCATTGCCACATGCGTATCAATCCATTAGTGGGAGCAAATGAAATTATTATACAGCAAAAAACATGGACCCCATATTATTGCTTTTCTTCAAAAGGTTAAGTAGTCAAACCATACAATTTTTTTTTATATATTAGCCTGAGATCTAATCTAGATATTGAACTGTCGTATTTGCTATTCCGCCATATCATTTATTTGTTATGTTTACTAAAATAAATATACTTAAAATATTTATATTTTAAAATAAAATAGAATTTAATTACTTTTTCATTTTTATTGAATTTAATTACTTTTTCATTTTTATTCTTACTCTAATAAATTTGAAAAGAGATTAATGTCGTAAAAAAATATATCAAATGGAGATCAAATAATGAATAAGGTAAATTAGTCAAATTATAATTCTAATCGACGTTTTCTTAAAAAACCATGCAAAAGACAACATGACAAGTAAAATGAGCTAAACCGAGAATATTTACCAAAATTAAAAAATAGTATTTCTTCATTTAAATAGAAAATCAATTTCTACTTTGTTTCGTTTTAAACATGTAAAATTAATTTAATAATTTGAATTAGAACTATCCAAATCAAAATTGGATAAAAAATAATAAGTATTTTACACTTTTAAATTAATCGAATTAAAATTGAAAGTATCAACTGATGCTTAAATATTGCTATTATTTTATGTCAAAGAGAGGAAAATAGTTTTCTTTTAAACAAGTCTTCTCTTTTAAAAAACATTAATAAATTTTTGCAGATTTTGTATTCGTAGCAAACACTACTATAATAAAGTTTTAGATATGGAGTACAAACTACAATGTTATATTAATCGTGTTTTGAACATAGTATGTATATATATATATATATATATATATATATATATATATATATTATTACTATCCAAACACAACTACATACACATAGATACACTATAATCTAAAGTGTTAGGCCCGTGCAGGCCGTCTAGTGTGTGTGTATATATATATATATATATATAAACGGTGCAAACTTGTGCATGTTTATTAGCAATATAAAATATATTTATTATCACTATCCAAACACAACTATATACACATAGATACACTATAATCCAAGGTGTTGAGCTAGCAAAAATTAAATACCAGCCCATTTAAAGGGCAGTTTGGTCAAAGCACTTGCCATTGAATAATTCCATTAGTTAAAAGTAGAATCTTACTGTAGCTCAGTATTAAATATATTCGTACTTTCCCTATTTTGCCCCTGCTCATAAAAATTGCATCAGAACAGATGATGTCATTTCAAGTGGCAGGTATTAATTATGTTTTTGGCCACGTGTCACTTTTACACTGCTTTTACTTTTCACTGTTTTATCATGATCACATAATTCCACTTAATAAACAAATAACATTTACATATATGTATTAATGTTCATCTATATATATGCATTGACAGGGCAAATTTAGGTATGTTTATCAGCAGTATAAAATATATATATATATATATATATATATATATATATATATACTATCACTACCCAATACATAAATTTTTACAATTATACGCAACTACATACACATAGATGTACTATATAATCCAAAGTGTTGGGCCCATGCGCAGCACGGGCATACGCTATCTAGTTAATTTAGAAAAGGCGCTATTGGGATATTACCCTTCTTTTTCTTTATTTTTAGTTATGCCTTAAGGAAAAGTTCCGCTGTATGGGGCAGATTTTTAGTTATACCTTAAGGTAAAGTATGGCGCATAAGACAGAATTTTTTGCAAAGCCTGATTACCTTTTCAAGCGAAGGGCAAGACATAAAAGACCACCAATTTGAGGGACAAAATTTAAAAACCACCCCAAGAAGAAGGGTAATCTGCGTAAAAAATAACTTTTGGTTATGCTTTAAAAAAAATCTGCCTTATGTGGTCTTTGGTTAAGGCATAAATTATAAGACAGACTTTTAGTTATGCCTTAATCAAAGTCAGCCTTATGCAGCAGACTTTTTGCAAACTCTTGCTTTGCTATTTGTTTTACAGAGCGGAGGTTCGACTTCAGAATCTCGGGTTATTTTCGACTAACTTTTTAAGTGAAGGAAAAAAAAACACTAAGTGTTGAAAAAAAAAAGTTTGACCAAATTTTTTACTGTTTCTATAACGCAGTAAAATACTAGGCTGTAGATTTTTTTTTACTGGGTTCTATAATGCAGTATTTTACTGCGTTAAAGGACTTAACCGCGTCGTTACAAATAAGTCCTTTAACGCAGTAAACTACTATATTAAAAATACTTTTGCCACAATTTTTTTGAAGTATTTTGGTTCAAACTCTCTCTTTTAGGGGTATTTTGATTCTGGACTCTTCCCCTAGTTTAATTAAGGGCGTACTTGGTATGAGGGGGAAAATATATATTTTTTACTTATTTTTGGTGATTGATGTTGACAAATAGGCAAAAAGTACTTGTATTTTTTTAAGTACCTTTAATTTTTATTTTTTACTTTACTACTATTAAGAAGAGTGAGTTGAGCTCACTTTCTCGTCGTCCGTTGTGGGCCCCATATATATTAAACAACAACTAATAAAAAAAAATTGTGGGCCCCATATATATATATTAAACAACAACTAAAATAGAAAAAAAATTGTGGGCCCCATATATATTAAACAACAACTAATATTAAAAAAAATTGTGGACACCATATTAAACACCAACCAGTATTAAAAAAAAAAGAATAAAAAAAGTGGAACTCACCACATCCAAACTCCCCATATATATTAAACAACAACTAAAATAAAAAAAATAAAAAATTATGGGCCCCATATATATTAAACAACAACTAATATTACAAAAAAAAATGTGGGCCCCATATTAAACACCAACCAGTATTAAAAAATAAAGGGGAACCCACCACATCCAAACTCACGGGAAAAAAAAAAGTGAACCCCATATTAACAAAATCAAGCAATATTAAAAAACAAAATCCCATATTAAAAAAAAACAATGTTAAAAAAAAGTTGTGGGCCCCATATTAGTGGAACCCACCACATCCAAACTCACGGCAATGATGGATCATTTCCACATGCGTATCAACCCATTAGTGGGAGCAAATGAAATTATTGTACAACAACATACTTAAAATACTTATATATTAAAATAAGATAGAATTTAATTACTTTTTCATTTTTTCCTTACTTTAACAAATGTGAAAAGAGATTAATGTCATAAAAGAAAAAATAATATTAAATGGAGATCAAATAATTAATAAGGTAAATTAGTGCAATTATAATTCTAATTGACGTTTCCTTAAAAAACCGTGTAAAAAACAACATGACAAGTAAAATGAGTTAAACAAAAAATATTTACTAAAAATTAAAAAATAGAAGTTATTCATGGCCCCATATTAAACACCAACCAATATTAAAAAATAAAAAAAAAACCCCAACCAATATTTAAAAAAAAAAACAGTACAAAAAGTGAAACCCACCATCTCCAAACTCAGGGGGGAAAAAAAGTGAACCCCATATTAACAAAATCAAGCAATATAAAAAAAAAATCGAATCTCATATTAAAAAACAAACAGAGTCAAAAAACAAAAGTGCAGACTTTGTATTCATAGCAAACACTAATATAATAAAGTTTTAAATACGGAGCACAAACTACAATGTTATATTAATCGTATTTTGAACATAGTATATATATATATATTATATATATATATATATATATATATATTATATGCATAAAAATAGTGCAAACTAATAATGTCCAAAAAGGTGGGCCCCATGCTAAACAACACCAAGCAATATAAAAAATAAAAATAAAAAAAAGAAGAAACTATATAAAGCATGGGTTTAGACCTATGCTTCGTCGTCCGTTGTCCCTTAAAAAAAAAGGGGGTGGGCCCCATACTAAATAACACCGAGCAATAAAAAAAAGGAAGAAAAAAAGTGGAACTCACCATCTCCAAACTTATGGGAAAAAAAAGTGGACTCCATATTATCAAAATCAAGCAATATAAAAAAAAATAAAAATTGAACCCCATATTAAAAAAAATATAATGTTAAAAAAAAGTGCTGACTTTGTATTCGTAGCAAACACTAATATAATAAAATTTTAGATACGGAGCACAAACTATAATTTTATATTAAACGTGTTTTGAAAATAGTATATGCACAAAAATAGTACAAACTAATGTTATATTAATCGTGTTTTGAACACACACACACACACACACACACACACATATATATATATATATATATATATATATATATATATATATATATATATATATCAAATTAATAATGTCCAAAAAAAAAAGTGCATTCCATATTAAAAAATCAAACAATATTCATGTAATTTTCAAAGTATCTCATTAATTCAATAATGATGGATTCATTGCCACGTGCGTATCAATTCATTAGTGGGAGCAAATGAAATCGCTTTTCTTCAAAAGATTAAGTAGTCAAACCATACAATTTTCTTTCTTTTTTTATATTAGCCTGAGATCTAATCTAGATATCAAACTGTTGTATCTGCTATTCCGCCATGTCATTTATTTGTTATGTTTACTAAAATAAATATACTTAAAATATTTATATTTTAAAATAAGATAGAATTTAATTATTTTTTTATTTTTATTCTTACTCTAATAAATGTGAAAAGACATTAATGTCGTAAAACAAAATATCAAATAATGAATAAGGTAAATTAGTCAAATTATAATTCTAATCGGTGTTTTCTTAAAAAATCATACAAAAGACAACATGATAAGTAAAATGAGCTAAACCGAGAATATTTACCAAAAACTAAAAAATAGTATTTCTTCGTTTAAATAGAAAATCAATTTCTACTTTGTTTCGTTTTAAACATGTAAAATTAATTTAATAATTTGAATTAGAATTATCCAAATCAAAATTTGATAAAAAATAATAAGTATTTTACACTTTTAAATTAATCGAATTAAAATTGAAAGTATTAACTGATGCTTAAATATTGCTATTATTTTATCTCAAAGAGAGAAAAATAGTTTCCTTTAAACAAGTCTCTCTTTTAAAAAATATTAATAATTTTTTGCCGATTTTATCTCAAAGAGAGGACCCCATGTTATTGTTTTTCTTCTAAAGGCTAAGTAGTCAAATCATAAGTGGACCCCACCATCTCCAAACTCATGAAAAAAAAAGTGGACCCCAAACAATATCAAAAAAAAAAAAAGTGAACCCCATATTAAAAAAAAACAATGTTAAAAAAAAACAAAAAAACGTGCACCCCATATTAAAAAATCAAAAAATATTCATATTAGAAAAACAAACAATGTAAAAAAAAATGCATCCCATATTAAAAAATCAAACAATATTCATGTAATTTCCGAAGTATCTCATTAAATCAATAATGATGGATTCATTGCCACATGCATATCAATCCATTAGTGGGAGCAAATGAAATTAAAAAAAAAAGTGTGGGCCCCATACTAAAGACCAACCAATATTTTTTTTAAAAAAAAAGTGGAACCCACCATCTCCAAACTCACGAAAAAAAAGTAGACCCCATATTAACAAAATCAAGCAATATAAAAAAAAAAAGTGAATCCCATATTAAAAAAAACAATGTCAAAAAAAATAGTACATCGCATATTAAAAAATCAAACAATATTCATGTAATTTCCAAAGTATCTCATTAAATTAATAATGATGGACTCATTGTCACATGCTTATCAACCCATTAGTGACAGCAAATGAAATTATTGTACAGCAAAAAACATGAATCTCATATTATTGCTTTTCTTCAAAAGGTTAAGTAGTCAAACCATACAATTTTCTTTTATAGAAGCATGGGTTTAAACCCATGCTTCATCGTCCGTCATCCATTATAAAAAAAAAAGTGTGGGCCCCATACTAGACAACACCAAGCAATATAAAATAATAATAAAAAAGTGGATCTCCAAACTCACGAAAAAAAAAAGTAGACCCCATATTAACAAAATCAAGCAATATCAAAAAAAAAAAAAGTGAACCCCATATTAAAAAAATAAACAATGTCAAAAAAAAAAAGTGCAGACTTTGTATTTATAGCAAACATTAATATAATAAAGTTTTAGATACGGAATACAAACTACAATGTTATATTAATCGTGTTTTGAACATAATATATATATATATATATATATATGCATAAAAACAGTGCAAACTAATAATGTCAAAAAAAAATGCACCCCATATTAAAAAATCAAACAATATTCATGTAATTTCCAAAGTATCCCAATAAGTTAATAATGATGGATTCATTGCCACATGAGTATCAATTCATTAGTGGGAGCAAATGAAATTATTGTACAACAAAAAACATGGACCTCATATTATTGCTTTTTTTATATAGTCAAACCATACAATTTTTTTTATTTTTTATATTAGCTTGAGATCTAATTTGGATATTGAACTGTTGTATTTGCTATTCCGCCATGTCAGTTATTTGTTATGTTTACTAAAATAAATATACGTAAAATATTTATATTTTAAAATAAAATAGAATTTAATTACTTTTTCATTTTTATTCTTACTCTAATAAATTTGAAAAGAGATTAATGTCATAAAAAAAAAAATATCAAATGGAGATTAAATAATGAATATGGTAAATTAGTCAAATTATAATTCTAATCGACGTTTTCTTAAAAAACCATGCAAAAGACAACATGACAAGTAAAATGAGCTAAACCGAGAATATTTACCAAAAATTAAAAAATAGTATTTCTTCGTTTAAATAGAAAATCAATTTCTACTTTGTTTCGTTTTAAACATGTAAAATTAATTTAATAATTTGAATTAGAATTATCCAAATCAAAATTTGATAAAAAATAATAAGTATTTTACACTTTTAAATTAGTCGAATTAAAATTGAAAGTATCAACTGATGCTTAAATATTGCTATTATTTTATCTCAAAGAGAGGAAAATAGTTTCCTTTTAAACACGTCTTCTCTTTTAAAAAATATTAATAATTTTTTGCCGATTTTGTATTCGTAGCAAACACTACTATAATAAAATTTTAGATATGGAGCACAAACTAAAATGTTATATTAATCGTGTTTTGAACATAGTGTGTGTGTGTGTGTATATATATATATATATATATATATATACACACACACACACACACATAGATACACTATAATCTAAAGTGTTGGGCCCGTGCCCAGCACAGGTATAGGCCGTCTAGTGTGTGTGTATATATATATATATATATATATATATATAAATAGTGCAAACTTGTGCATGTTTATTAGCAATATAAAATATATATATTATCACTATCCAAACACAACTACATACACATAGATACACTATAATCCAAAGTGTTGAGCTAGCAAAAATTAAATACCAGCCCATTTGAAGGGCAATTTGGTCAAAGCACTTGCCATTGAATAATTCCATTAGTTAAAAGTAGAATCTTACTGTAGCTCAGTATTAAATATATTCGTACTTTCCCTATTTTGCCCCTGCTCATAAAAATTGCATCAGAACAGATGATGTCATTTCAAGTGGCAGGTATTAATTATGTTTTTGGCCACGTGTCACTTTTACACTCCTTTTACCTTTCACTGTTTTATCATGGTCACATAAATTCACTTAATAAACAAATAACATTTACATATATGTATTAATGTTCATCTATATATATGCATTGACAGTGCAAATTTAGGTATGTTTATCAGCAGTATAAAATATATATATATATATATATATATATATATATATACTATCACTACCCAATACATAAATCTTTACAATTATACGCAACTACATACACATAGATGCACTATATAATCCAAAGTGTTGGGCCCCGGCATACGCCATCTAGTTAATTTAGAAAAGGCACAACTGGGATATTACCCTTCTTTTTCTTTGCAGTTTCTATGGACTTGTACCTTGAGTTGTTCATTGCGTATAGGGCAATTTGCACTATTATCCTTTGTTGGGAGTGGTCTTTAATTTTTTGCCTTAACTTGCTGGTCTTTAATTTATGTTTTTCGCCTAAAATATTCGAGTGTTTGGGTTCGAATTCCGACTTAATCATAAAGATAAAATAAAAAATTACAAGATAAAGCTTTGCAAAAAGTCTGCATTATGCAGTAAATTTTACCTTAAGACACAACTAAAAGCCTGTCGTATCCTTATTAGGCAAACTTTTAGTTATGCCGTAAGAAAAAGTCTGCCTTATGCGGCATACTTTGGTTAAGCATAACTTATAAGACATACTTTTGGTTATGCCTTAACCAAAGTCTATAGTGTAAAACAGACTTTTTATAAAGTCTTGTCTTGCGATTTTTTTTAACTGAGCGGGGATTTGAATCCAGAATCTCGGGATATTTTCAGCCAACTTTTTAAGTGAAGGACAAAAATTAAAGACCAGTAATTTGAGGGACAAAAATTAAAGATCACCCCAAAAGAAGGACAATCCGCGCAAAAAAATGACGGGTAAATATGACCCGATAATGTAATACACCATCCGTCCCAATTTATGTGATACAATTTAACTGGACACAGAGTTTAAGAAATTAAAAAACACTTTTGAATTTTATGATCTAAAATAAATGTGGTTATGGACCGTCTCGTCTATCACAAAAAGTAAAAGTTAAAGTGAAATTACTACTCCCTCCGTTTCAATTTATGTGGACTCATTTGACTTGACATGATATTTAAGAAAAATGGAAGACTTTTAAAACTTGTAATTCAAATAAGTTTTGAATATTTGTGTGGCTGTAAATCACTTCATAAAGTGAATTTATTTTCAAATTAGGAAAGAAGCCATTTATTTTAACACGAATTAAAAAAAAATATGTTCACATAAATTAAAAGTGTAAAATAAAACAATTATTTTTTTAACAGACTAAAAAGGAAAATATATATTGAGGAAATACTTTTACACTGACAATATCTTAGCTTTTTTGCAAAAATTACATAGAATGCAGATCTGAAAATTCGAACCCCTAGCTTAAAAAATAAAAAATAAAAAGGGAATTTCATCTCCCAACCATTTCCAAATCCATTAGGAAATCTTTTCTTTCTCCTAATGCTTTTTGGAAGGGCCACTGGGCGTAAATGGTGACAGTTTCGGCTGTAAGTAGCTTCACCGTTTTTTTTCTTTGTAATTTTATAATTTCAGTAACTGAAGCGAGTGTTGAAAAGTTAATTTGATAGAACTGAGTTGTTACTGCAGAAATGTTAATTGAGAATTTAGCTTAAAATTTTGAATTTCGGGACTTGAATGCTGAACAGTTTATAGAGTTTGAGTAAATTCCACCTTGTGTTGGTAGGAAATAGAGTTAATGGTCAAAAAACACATCTAAATTTTTTTTTTTTTCGCGAGTTTAATACCTTAATTATCCATTGTTCCATTTATCTATCTAAACTATCACTCCTTTTGTATTAAAACACGTTTCGATGCTGAGTTGCCCTTCACGCGCCTGTTGCTGACATCGAGGAGTGTTTTAATTAATACAAAGGGAGTGATAGTTTAGGTAGGTAAAAGAAATAATGGATAGTTGGAGTATGAAACTCGTGAAAAAGTGACAATTTAGGTGTGTTTTTGGCCATTAACTTTAATGTTTATGAGAAAAACATGAAATTGAGGATTTTTTTTTTTTTTGAAATTGAGGAATATTGTTATGGGTGCAATGACAAAAGTGATCGTATTACGAGAATTGGGTATTTACTCATGAATTCAAGTTGCAGCTGTTATCGGTGACGATTTTTATTGTTTGGCAGAGGAGAGAAAAGGACGTTGGTGTTTATCCAACCGGGCATACTCTTTTCTTTGTAGCTTCATGGGCTTGTAATTTTAGCTGTCCATTCTTTACATATTACAGTGGAGATGTGGGGTCTTCTATTACAGTTTAAAGAGGCTTCACAGAAATTTCCCACTACTTACTTTTCTATTATGAATGAATAATATTCACTGAAAATATACCACATCTTATGCTGCCAGTTGAATAGGTCTAATAGCAATAATTCAATTCAATTGGAGTAGGACCCATCTTCATAGAAACTTTTCATATTTGATGTCCTATATATGACTTTGTCCCAAATATCATCCATTTAGATCTTATCACTACAAACAATCTATCCACACAAGTATTTTTCATTCTTCTCAAATTTCAACAAATAACTGGATCCATGGCATCAACTTCTTCTTCCGTGGGTAATTCACAGTACTGTCCTCCATGGAGGTACGATGTCTTTCTAAGTTTTAGAGGCGAAGATACTCGCAACACATTTACAAGTCACTTGGAAGAAGGTTTGCGAAAAAGGGGAATAGTCACCTTTCAAGATGAGAAAAGGCTAGAGCATGGAGATTTGATCCCAGAAAAACTCTTGAAAGCTATCAAAGAGTCTCAAGTTGCCCTCATTGTTTTCTCAAAGAATTATGCAACATCCAGATGGTGCTTGGATGAACTAGTGAAGATCATGGCATGCAAGGACAAAAATGGACAAATCGTCATACCGATCTTCTATAATGTGGATCCATCACATGTTCGAAATCAGAGGGAGAGCTTTGCAGAAGCCTTTGCCAAACACGAATCGAACTATAAGGATGATGTTGAGGGAATGCAGAAGGTGCAAGGATGGAGGACAGCTTTAACTAAAGCGGCCAATCTCAAAGGTTGTGACACCCGTAGCAGGTGAGTTAAATAAACTGAAACGGAGGTAATAGTTTATGAAGACTAGAGTCACATATTCTACTATAGAACAAAGAATCTGTGCCTAAAAAATGAGTCAAACGGAGTCTTAAATAAAATTTTCATATTAGATATGTTTCTATCAGTAAGAAGGGATAGTTCCTATTAATTTAATTACTCAATGACATTGTTACATGGATAATATTTTGAGTGGTTCTTCAGGAGTTTGATTTATGTGCTTAGTCCCTTTATCATAATTATGCAGTACTTACAGTGTGAAGTACTTCTCGTTCTTGACTTTCTAACCTATATATATCAACAAACTTCTTACTTTTTGTAGGATTGAATCAGAATGTATTCGGGATCTTGTTGACCAAATTTCTTCCAAATTATGCAAGACCTCTTTATCTTATTTGGAAGATATTGTGGGCATAAACACTCATTTAGAGAAAGTAAAATCCCTGCTAAAGATGGAAATCAATGATGTTCGAATTGTGGGGATCTGGGGAATAGGAGGAGTCGGTAAAACGACTATAGCAAGAGCTATTTTTGATACACTCTCATCTCAATTTGATGGTGCGTGTTTCCTTGCGGATATCAAAGAAAATAAAAATGGAATGCATTCTCTGCAAAACATCCTTCTTTCTGAACTTTTAAGGGAAGAAAAAAATTACGTGAATAATAAAATGGATGGGAAGCACCTGATTGCTCGTAGACTTCGAGTTATGAAGGTTTTAGTTGTGCTCGATGATATTAATCATGAAGATCATTTGGAATATTTAGCAGGGGATCTTCATTGGTTTGGCAATGGTAGTAGAATTATTGCAACAACTAGAGACAAACATTTTATAGGGAAGAATGATGTAGTATATGAAGTGACGACATTAGTTAAACATGAAGCTATTCAACTGTTCAATCAATATGCTTTCAAGAAAGAAGTTCCAGATGAGTGTTTTGAGGAGCTAACGTTGGAGGTAGTAAATCACGCTAAAGGCCTTCCTTTAGCCCTGAAAGTGTGGGGTTCTTTCTTACATAAGAGGGACATAACTGAGTGGAGAAGTGCTATAAATCGAATAAAGAAAAACTCCAGTTCAAAAATTGTTGAAAGCCTAAAAGTAAGTTACGATGGGTTGGAGCGTGAAGAGCAAGAGATATTTCTAGATATTGCATGCTTCTTAAGAGGGAGAAAAAAGTTTGAGATCATGCAAATTTTTGAGAACTGTGGTTTTGAAGCTAATATCGGATTGAGTGTCCTAATCGAAAAATCTCTCGTGTTCATCTCTACATATGACACGATTCAAATCCATGATTTAATACAAGATATGGGTAAATATGTAGTGAACATGCAAAAGGATCCGGGAGAACGTAGCAGATTATGGCTCGCTGAAGATATCGAAGAAGTGATGGTCAACAATACGGTAAGTAGGCTGAACAATGCAATGACATTCAATTTCTATTTTTCATATTCCAAAGACATATAGGTTCAATTCAAGCTATCTGTTTCTCACATTTTCATGCAAGCAATCAGATAGAAAATTAAATTCTTGGATAACCTCAATATCATCATAACGTACTTTCAGGTATAGAAGGTCTTTCCGTAATGAATAATCTTTGAAGTCATAATAGATAATCGGATTAGGTTTATTTGTACTGATCTTCTTTTTTCTCTGGCTCCTAGTGCTGGCAGAAGAACCATAGGTCTCACTTTCTGGTGTTCCTCAATCTGCTAAAGAAAATGTATTATTTGAAAGTAGATTTATATAATTAAGGGCAAAGGTGCAAATATACCCTCAACTTTGCATTTTAGAGTAGATATACCCCTCATGGTGCATATATCCATAAGGTTACACAAATGGTGCAAATATACCCTTTTTGCTGGCATAATTTTTTCTGACAATCATTTACCTTATTTTATAATTAAGAAAATGTCACTTGATTTAAAAATAAAAAATAAATAAAAAAAGTATATACTTTTTTTTAAGTAGACTTATTTTTTATTCTAGCGGGTTGTCTGATTCGTTTAAAACAAATATATCCCTGGCTTTAAAAAAAATAAGCCTACCTATTTTTTAAACGAACCTGACAACAACAACAAAACAACATAACCAGTTGAATCCCACAGTGTGGGGTCTGGGGAGGGTAAAGTGTACGCAAACCTTACTTCCACCTTGGAAAGTTGGGAGGTTGTTTCCGAAAGACCATCTGCTTAAAAGAAAACAAGGGAAAAGAGTCAGATACTGACAAGCAAATCAAAGCAATGCGAAAATGAGAAAAATAACAAGAGCAAAGAAGTAATGATAAAACAGCATGGAAGACAAGACCCAACACATAAAAGTAGGAATCAAAGGGCAAATAAATAATAGAGCAAAACTACGCCTACTAGTGCGAAAGCAAGCGAGACTACCTACTAGCCTTCTATCCTAATCTGAGTCCTCCACAACCTCCTATCTAAGGTCCTGTCCTCGGTAATCTGAAACTGCGCCATGTCCTGTCTAATCACCTCCCCCTAGTATTTCTTTGGCCTACCTCTACCTCTCCCAAATCCATCCATAGCCAACTTCTCACACCTCCGCACTGGGACATTTATGCCTCTCTTCTTCACATGCCCAAACCATCTCAACCTCGCGTTCTGCATCTTATCTTCCACCGATGCCACTCCACCTTGTCCCGGATGTCTTCATTCCTAATCCTATCTCTCCTAGTGTGCCCACACATCCACCGCAGCATTCTCATTTCCGCGACTTTAAAAGAACCAGACCCGACCCAAAAATAAGTCTACTAAAAATGGGTAGACTTATTTTTTTAAAGCTACATGATAATTTTTTAATCAAAAAACAAGCGAAATGATTTTTTTAAAAATCTTGTCAGCAAAAAGGGTATTTTTGCACCATTTATGTAACGACAGGGGTATATGCACCACTTTTTTAACGAAGGGTATATTTTCTCTAAATCGTAAAGTTGGAGGGTATACTTGCACCTTTTTCCCTATAATTAATTGCACAAAGTATTTCTCTTAAGAGACATATTTCTTAAAAAAGACCAACTAATATTATACCTTAATTTTTTCTAATGGTACTAGTTTTTCAAGAAGTTCTAGTGCAATGACAAAATTTGGCACTGTGAGCAGTGAGAAACTAATCCTATTGGTAAGCGAATTTTATTTGACATTTTAAATATACTTTGTAAACTAATGATCTTTTTTACCAGGGGACGAAGGCAGTGGAAGCAATCTGGTTTGATTATCAAGAAAAGTTATGTTTTAGTAAAGAGGCCATGAAAAATATGAAAATGCTTAGGATATTATATATGGGGTTCTTTGACTGGTCCGGAGACTCTTGCCATGATGGCTGCATGGAGTACCTGCCCAACAACTTGCGTTGGTTTGTCTGGTATCGTTATCCTTGGGAGTCATTGCCAGCTACATTTGAACCCAAAAGGCTTGTTCATCTTGAACTCGGTCGCAGTGAACTGCGTCAGTTATGGAAGGAAACAAAGGTACAATAGTCAAATTCTACTTTATTCTAATTTTTCTCTATAACTATTTTTTTCCCTTTAGTAATGAGAAAATGTTATTGCTTTCGCCCTGTTTTATTTGATATACTTTCTATTTTGGCTTGCGCTAAAATTATAATAGAAAAAATAAAGTATAAAGAGGAGATGTGAGGGTTTTTATAGTTTAAACTAAGTTCAAAAACAAAATTAAAAGTAAATAATTTAGTAATACTTAAAAGTATTGTTGATAAAATTAAACCACTAAAGGAATTCCTAGCAATAGAATAAAAGGGTAAAAAATACATTAAATATCAGGACTCAGGAGTAAGAATTTTTTAAATATTTTTCTACTCCATATTTATTAAAAGAGGACTAATAATCAAAGACATCAAGTCGAGTGCCAAGCTAATTAATGGTCACGTAGCAATGTACAATACTAAGTAATGACTAATACACCAACAATAAGCAAGGGACAAAAAGAGGAATAAATTAAAAAGAAATCATTGTAAAGTATAAAAGAATGAACCTTATTTGGATTTGAGATGAGAAAGTGCTTTAAATTATAAGGAGAAAAGTTATATCTATATATTATTAAAAAGAGGATAATCAAACTTGAGATTAAGTCAAGTGGTGCGTTAATAAGGTCACTTGGCACTTATTTGAATTTCAGGTGAGAAAGTGTTTTAAATTATTATAATAAGAAAAGTTATATCTATATATTAGTAAAAGGAAGATAATCAAGCTTGAGATTAAGCCAAGTGGTCCGTTAAAAAGGTCAACACTTGACACTTTTTAAGATAATGTTATAAAGAAAAATAAGGAACAAAAAAGTTATTCAATAATTTGTTTCTTCAATTTCATATATTGATATACTATTACATTAAGAAATAAGATAATTTGGAATTTTGATAAAGTAACGTGATATGCTCAAACAAGCCATATCATAATTTAACATGATTAATATATGTAATATGGTCCGCAGATTGCTCGGGTTCTAATACCACCGCTTGTTAAAATATGAGGAGTTTATCTTGTACAATAATTTCCTAGAATGATATATAAGCATTTACATTGTTTCCGAATTTAACACTTTGTTTCTCCCATGCTATATTACACTTCCTTAATGAAACAAATCTTTTTCTTCAATTTTTTCTAAATCAATTTTAGATTGTTTTGTATTTTGGCAAAATACTAAAAACTTCCTCAAATTTGGTACGTTTTATCCCGTGCAGACCTAAACTTATTGTTGTCTTCATTAGTCTCTTTGTTATCATTTATTTTCTTGACGAGTCTTAGGTTTAGATCCGCGCCTCCGTGTGGCATTTTTTTTGGAATATAATTTTTTTTTTTTTTTGCCTTGTTAAATTTTGGGCCAAGTTTTTTAAAAACATGTCGGAACTCCAGTATTTAGGCTAAGCTTTTTCATTTTATTACAAGTAATGGAATTTCAACCAGCTTTTTTACATGCTTGGTCCGAAAAGAAAAATACTATATTAATATAAATTGAGTCTAAAGAGGAAATAAAAAAATACATAGTTGGAACTCTACTACCTTGGCTAATTTTTTTAATTTGGAGAAATATAATGAAGTTTCAGCCAATTTCTTTTCTCTTACAGATTTAGGCCCAAAAAAAATATACAATCAGAATATACAGTCATTCAATGAATTTGTGAATGAAGTAGTGAATCATTTGCATGTGTAGATGGAATGGAAGGTGACTATATATATATATATATAAAACTCCATTATTCCGGCAATATATTTTTATAATCGCTGAAAATAATGGAGTTGCAACCACATTTTTGTATATACATATTTTGCCCAAAAAAGAAAAAATACACAGTTGAAATAAATAGTCATTGCATCTAAAAAAATAACAAAATGAAATGTGCAGTTGTAACTCCATTATTTTGGCAAAAATTTTTGGTTTGGCTAAAATAATGGAGTTCTAACCACGTTTTTTTTTTTTTTTTGCTATAGATTGGTTCCAAAAAAGAAAAAAGAGGAAATTTCCGAAATGACCAATTCGCTGACTTACATTGCAAAAATTTGGCCCAAAAACACTTTTTATACAATGTTATACACTTGGGGGTCGTTTGGTGGCTAGTAAAATGACACTTTATTCATGTATTAAAATTCTGCATAGCTTATACCATGTTTGGTAGCTAGTAAAGAAACACCTTATTCATGTATTAATTTCTGCAGAGTTATACCGCATTTGATAGCTAGTTAGGAAGTAAGTCATTCATGTATGAAATTAGTACGACGTTTGGTTTGCAATTTAGAAACCCGCATAACTAATATATGTATAAGTTGTGAGGGAATCTATGTATCATTTTATGTGGGGTAGAAGATGGAATAATTAATGCATGAATAAAAAGTTGAAATGACAATATTACCCTTATCACTCCCCACCTAAATACTTTCCTTTTCTAAACAAATTATATAATTTTCTAATATAATATCTTACAATAATAATTTAATAGTTTGTAAAAATATATAATATTTTAATTGTAAAATAAAAATAAAAATTAAAAGGTATATAAATTTATTAACTTTTAATATAACTAACCAACATCCAAAGAAATAATTTATGCACAACTAAACCCAGCATATGTAAACCCCTGCATAACTAATACATGCATAACTAATACATACATAATTCTGACCAACTACCAAACGACCTTTTATATATAAAAGACAAGTACATTATATATATAGGTGTATGAAAGTGTATAATGTGACACTAAATGATATAATTATACAATATTATACACAAAAATACGCACTTATACACATTTATACACAATTATATAATATCGTATAAGTGGTTATAAACATAGATATGGACAGGTTTTGAATAAGAATTGCATTTTTAGACAAGACAAATACATTATGTATATAGGTGTATGAAAATGTATAATAGTATATAAGAGGGGTGTATACACCCATATACACTATTTTACGCTCACTACCGCTGCACCTACCAGTTTCTCCACCTTCGGCGAATTCCCCACCGCCACCGTCATCGCCAATACGGAGCTTTCTTCCATCACAATAACTGAAACTGTAGACATTTGACCCGTCTCTAAGTCGTATCTCTATGAAGGAACTCGCCGTCACGACCCGAGATTTCTCGCCCGAACTCATCATTGACTAGAGGTTTCATGATGGTGTACAAAGAGAAGCTCAACTCCGGCATCTCGTCGCCGTTGAAAAGCTCTCCGCCGATGCTTTCCAAGGGTTTAGGGAGTTTCGGGCCGAGATGGAAACCCTAACGCGGCAGAGAGAGAGAGAGAGAGAGGAGGCTGGGTCATTTTTCGTAAGATTTAAAATGGTGGGTCAATTTTGATAGCATTTTTACCCTAATTAACATACAACGTAATTAAGTCAAGAAAAAAAAATACACAATTGAAATAAATAGCCATTACATTTAAAGAAGAAATGAAAAAAAAAATACAAATTTGGGTCAAAATACAACAACAATAAACCCTGCATTGTATATTAAGAATAAGGAAGAAGAAATATTGAGAAATATCTTGGAAGCCAATTTTCGATTTTTCTTTCACATTCACACACCTAGAAGAGTATATCCACGCTACATCAACTTCCAAGGGGTAAATGCTAACGCAAATAGTTAAGTATGAGGGATAATTAAGATGACGCAACTTTTAAGTGTGCACCAAATAAAACAGGTCAAGTTTAAGGCGTTTTAGGTATTCTACCTTTTAGTTATAGTTACACTTTTATTTAGTAACTGAACATTAAATTTGATATAAAAATAAAATAAAACAATTTATGATTTCACACCAAATATTGTGTTGACTGTCATAGTCCAAATGTCATTACTCATTTTTTGTCTGAGAAGTAACCTAAACACAGAGGTCATTTGATGCCCGCAGATAGAAAATGAAAAGAAGAAAAGAAAGGAAATACGATTTTAGATTCATAGATAGGACCACGACCCAAATCTAAATCCTGGGGAGCACCTTAATTTTATGATAATTATTTTACTTGGCATCTCTTGTTTTCCTATCTCATTATTTGTATGTTTTGAACAACATTTGCCGTCTCTACGAAGGCTAGATCTCAGCTACTCCAAAAGCCTGATGGGAACACTAGATTTCAAGGGGATGCCAAATTTGAAGTATTTGAATCTGCGATGGTGTAGTAATCTTGAAGAGGTTCACCATTCCCTGGGGTATTGTGGAAAACTAAGTGTGTTAAATTTGTGGCATTGTAAGAGTCTTAAGAGGTTTCCATGTGTTAACGTGGAATCTCTTGAATATCTGGATCTACGTGGTTGCTCTAGTTTAGAGAAATTTCCAGAAATCCTCGGAAGAATGAAGCCGGAGTTAAAGATCAAGATGAGAAACTCTGGAATAAGAGTACTAGCATCATCTATTCAGTACCTAACTCACATTACCGAGCTAGATTTGGGAGGTATGAAAAACCTTGTAGCTCTTCCAAGCAACATTGGCATGCTGAAAAGCTTGATGGAGCTAAATGTGTCTCATTGCTTAAAACTTGAAATATTGCCAGAAGAGATAGGGGATTTAGAAAGCTTGGTGGAGCTAGATGTGTCAAATTGCTCAAAACTTGAAAGCTTGCCAGAACAGATAGGGGATTTAGAAATCTTGGAGACGCTTGATGCCAGCTACACTCTAATATCACAACCTCCGTCTTCCATTGTCCGTTTGAACAAGCTTAAATTCTTGACTTTTGCAAAACAAAAATCACAAGTAGGCCTCAACAATGGAGTGTACTTTGTGTTCCCTCAAATAAATGAGGGGTTACACTCATTGGAACGTCTGGATCTCAGTTACTGCAATCTAATAGACGGAGGACTTCCGGGAGACATTGGATGCTTATCCTCTTTGAAAGAGTTGAATCTCAGCGGAAATAGCTTTCAGCCTTTGCCTCGAAGCATATCCCAACTTGGTGCTCTTCAATCCTTGGACTTATCGGATTGCGAGAGGCTTAAACAATTACCGGATATCATAGGGATGCCAAATTTGGAGACTTTGAATCTGTCAAATTGTATGAATCTTGAAGAGGTTCATCATTCCCTGGGATTTCTCAAAAAGCTCTTGAGATTAGAATTGACTAATTGTAAACGGCTTAAGAGGTTTCCAGCTTTGTGCATCGATTCCCTTGAATATCTAGGTCTAGAGGGGTGCTCTAGTTTAGAAAATTTTCCAGAAATCCTCAGAAGTGTGAATTTGGAGTTAAAGAGTGGGATAAGCCACCTAGATTTGAGTGGTTTAGAAAACCTTGTAACACTTTCGAGCAGCATTGGTATGTGGAAAAGCTTGGTTGGTCTAGAATATCGGGTTGCTCAAAACTTGAAAGCTTGCCAGAAGATATGGGGGATTTAGAAAACTTGGAGCGGCTTGATGCCAACTGTACTCTAATCTCACAACTTCCATCTTCTATTGTCCGGTTGAACAAGCTTGAATTCTTGAGTTTTGAGAAACAAAAATCAGAAGTAGGCCTCGAAGATGGAGTGTACTTTGTGTTCCCTCCGGTGTCTGACGGATTACGCTTGTTGGAAATTCTGAATCTCAATTACTGCAATCTAATAGATGGAGGAATTCCAGTGGACATTGGATGCTTATCCTCTTTGAAAAGGTTGTATCTCAAAGGAAATAATTTTGAGTATTTGCCTCGAAGTATAGCCCAACTTGGTGCTCTTCGATCCTTGGACTTAAGAGAGTGCAAGAGGCTCGTCGAGTTGCCAGGTTTCATGGGGATGCCAAACTTAGTGACTTTGAATCTGTCAAATTGTATGAATCTAGAACAGTTGCCAGATTTCGTGGGGATGCCAAACTTGGAGACTTTGAATCTGTCAAACTGTATGAATCTTGAAGTGGTTCATCATTCCCTGGGATTTCTCAAAAAGCTCTTGAGATTAGAATTGACTAATTGTAAACGGCTTAAGAGGTTTCCAGAAGAGATAGGGGATTTAGAAGAATTGGAGCGGCTTGATGCCAGCTATACTCTAATCTCACGACCTCCGCCTTCCATCTTCCGCTTGAACAAGCTTAAGTTCTTGAGTTTTGCGAAACAAAAATCAAAAGTAGGCCTTGAAGATGGAGTATACTTTGTGTTCCCTCAAGTGAATGAAGGGTTATGCTCATTGGAAAATTTGGATCTCGGTTACTGCAATCTAATAGATGGAGGACTTCCGGAAGACATTGGATCCTTATCCTCTTTGAAAAAGTTGTATCTCACTGGAAATAATTTTGAGCATTTGCCTCGAAGCATAGCCCAACTTGGTGCTCTTCGATCCTTGTGCTTACTAGATTGCGCGAGACTTGCACAGCTGCCAGAATTTCCACAACAATTAGATACAATATATGCAGATTGGAGCAATGATTGGATCTGTAATTCGTTGTTTCAGAATATCTCATCATTGCAGCATGACATCTCTGCTTTAGATTCCTTGTCACTAAGAGTGTTCACCAGCAGGATCTATGATTTTCGGATGCGGAGTATCCCGAGTTGGTTCCGGTATCAGGGAATGGATACAAATGTATTAGTCAATTTGCCTAAAAATTGGTATGTACCTGATAACTTCTTGGGATTTGCTGTATGTTACTCTGGCAGCTTAGTTGAAACCACAGCACAATTGATTCCCTTATGTGATGACGGGATGTCATGGATGACCCAGAAACTTGCCTTATCCAACCATTCAGAATGTGATACTGAACCCACTATTCAATTTTTCTTGGTGCCTCTGGCTGGCTTATGGGATACATCAAAGGCAAATGGAAAAACACCAAATGACTATGGGCGTATTAGGTTATCTTTTTATGGAGAAATGGAGTTTGGACTTCGTTTGTTGTATAAAGATGAAGCGGAGCTTGATGCCTTGTTACAAATGAGGGGAAATAATGATGAACCAACAGAACATTGCATTGGGACAAGTAGTGAACACCATGAATCTGTTTCTAATGAAGCAGTTGCTCCTCTTGTAGAAACAAAGGTCACACTTCTGGAATTCGTGGGATCTCTGTTTTTGAGAATCTGCAGTAACAAATAGAGTGGCCAGCCTCTCAGGAACTCTGCAGCTCTTTCCTGCAAAACCACGATTTTGGCTTAAATATAGGTACATATCAAAAGATTATCACATTTCCATGACTTGTTTCTTTTGCAGATGGTAGTGAATTGTGCTCTCTCTTTATTTTTTTAATTTAAAAAAAAAATGTAATTCTCTCCTATTAACTGGAAAGTTTGCTTCTAAAACTAATATTTTTTCCCCCTATTCGCAGTTGCTCATGAATGAGTGATGTACATATCAACCATGAGTTTTGTCAATTGATTCTCCATCTTATCTCCGCTTGTGTGAAGCCATGCATAACCATGGTGAGTTAAAGGTATGAACAAGTTTAAATTTTCAATGCTCAAATCAGATCCTTGGAATTGTTCTATCTTAATGGAATTCTTACCTTCAACTACTCACAAATCAAGAATTTGTCCTTGAAATTTACTAAAGTTTAAAATGAAAAGATACTACTACAAATTGGGGGAACTTACGATGAAATAATAACCACTATTTACGTTATGTATGCCCGAAATTGCTTTGCCATTTTGAAAAGATTTCAGAAATGCTGGCAAGTGGCAACACTAATAGAGTCACAGAAAAATGAAAATCCATGATATTCCATAGGCTTTTCCTGTCAAATGAATAATGTAACAACTTAGATTTGATGCCCTGAAAAGTAATGTATAACCATGCTCGAATTTCCTTATGGTCGATAAGACTGCTTTACCCGCATGATCGTCTTCTTTTTACAATTCAATTGGCTCTAAAACGGTTCGTTAAAATAAATTATTTAGTTTCTTTAATTAGTTTACTCACCTTTTCAATGAGAATGAAGGACTAGGCTTTCTCCTCAATAATCAATTATGTGTCATATTCATTCTGATGTATCATGGTTTCTTGAAAGATGAATACTGTAATTGTTCTCCTCTGTCTGGTAAACTCTATTTCCATAAGTACAGAATCAATCCAAGACTGAGAGTGTAAGGGGCAAAAAAGGAAATCTGCATGTTAAATTCAAAATATAAACAAATAGGAAATCTAATTGTATCTTCAATAGATCACTCAAGTAAAGCAAACTTCAAGAAATGTGTGTTACTGTCTTACATCATGGGCTAGAATTTTCTTATCGGAAAAGATATCTTGTTCAAGGTGATAATGCTCGAATGTGAAAGCAGATTATAGCTAGAACATTCAGATATCCCTGTTTTGACCCTTGTGCCTGAACCATTAAGGGCGAGCTCTTGGTTTAACTATTTGCTGCATTAGTTACAGAGCTAATTTTCCTCCATGAAGTAAAACTTTGGTGAGTTTTTCAGGCTAGTGCATATGATGAGGAGTTTATGCGGCAGTTGCTACAGCTTGATCAACAGTTGGCTAAGTAGAGGCAAGAGACTGAAGATGTTGAGGAAGTAAATAATTACTCTGGATTTAATTTATAGAACTAAACTTGAATGTCACAGATACTTACTATTGTGATGGACATCTTACCCGAAAGAACCTACTCTCTATGCTCTCCATTAGAAACTGATGTTCACTTTTTCACCTGCAAAAAAAATTTCATTTTGAAAAAACCTGAAGTTTCTTACACGTTACATAACTTTAAAAACCTTATGTGGGACGACTCAGTTTAACACTTCTGCATCAATCTTTTTCTGATCGAAAGGTAATGATCATGCTCTAACTTTAGCAATCCACTTTTGCAGGGGCCATTTTCATATTTGTACCAAGTTAAACGTGGAGTTCAATCTGTATGCATTTACTTCAAGCCAATATTCTGTGT
Source organism: Lycium barbarum (assembly GCF_019175385.1). Classification (NCBI taxonomy): domain Eukaryota; kingdom Viridiplantae; phylum Streptophyta; class Magnoliopsida; order Solanales; family Solanaceae; genus Lycium; species Lycium barbarum. Next base: position 12,666,304 of record NC_083346.1, on the reverse strand, counting down.
TTTTGAGTACCAAGTTTCAGATTTTGACTTGTTGCATGATTTTCATTTTGATCCTCTCTCAGATTGTTCTATTAGCAGAAATCTCTGTTTTAAATATAAGTATCTCTCTTGTTATGGCAGGGATGTCGGGAAAAAGACGAAACAATTGAAGATGCTGCATAGAGTGAGACAATGGAGGAAGCTGAGGTACAAAGGGATGTTAAGGTTCATTCTCCCTCGTGATCTCTTTCAGTTCTCTTATGCTTCTTTTGAAGGAAAATGTGAAACATAAGAAACCTAGTCTTTGTGTTAACTTTTCAATTACATCAGATAAAATATGTTTCCATTCTCAAAACATTAGATAAATGACAGAATACTAGCTGTGATAGAGTTAATGTCTTATGACCTTCCACCATTTTTTTTTGGGGCCAAAATATTCAGTGCCAGATTATTAAGCCAAGACTGAATGCACCAAATCATGATTAGATGTTGTGATCAGTGGCGGAGCCAGAATTTTCATCTAGGGGGTTCAAAAATTCTAAAAGGTAAATACACGAAGGAGTCAGGGGGTTCAACATCTACTATATATACATAATAAAATAATTTTAACTTTGAAAATATACTGTAATTTTTTGCCGAGGGGGTTCGGGATGAACCCCCTGGAGCTAAAGTGGCTCCGCCCCGGGTTGTGATCGTTGTGGATCAGGAATATGCGATCTTTTTATCTTACTGTTTGTTGTCTAGCTTGTTGACTTCGATCTTTATAAAAGTAAAGAGTAACATCTGTGTTTTGATTACTTATAAGTGGTTTTAACAAGTTTCACTCTTTTGGTTTTTGATTACTTTTGCAGTGCAAACTGGGACCATGGTACTTTGAGAGCACCGGTAACACTGCCTATGAAGAACACATGTTTCCTCTGTTTGTAATAGAGCAACTAGACTCTTGGCCTAAGAAAGAGATTCTCGAAATAACTTGGGTATGCAATAATCCGTTTTCTTCAAATCTACATATATCTATACGCTGGTCTTATTAGTAAAGGTGACATGACACCTCTGTTGGACCAGAATACCAAGTTCCATTATGAAATTAAATCACATCTTCACATTTTCTGATCAGTAGCCTGTCCAAAATCCTATGGCAGGTGAATGTGCGTGAAGCAACAACGATGTGCCAAAACGGGTGGATGAAAGAAGCCTTGGAACTATAGTTAGTCGCCTCACATCACAAAGCAAGCGGACCAAAGAGGAACAATTTTCCCAACTGGTGTTTGCCCATTTGCAAACACCAATTTTGATTGGTTGAAGTTGGCACTCTCACTCCGATAATAGTTTCCTCGAGTTAAACGAGAGTTCAGTGAAAACACTGTTAATTTTCCCTTGATGTGGCGAGGGTTAAAAAGAGAAAGAAGGTATCTTATTTCTGCAAGGAAGTTCATGAGATTGATCTTGATGCTATTTTATTTTGTAAAAATTTCATAGAATGACACATTTGAGTTTACATAAGAATTCTTCACAAAAGGCGTGTAATTATATATTTGAGTTTTGTCGAGAATAAGAAAAATCGATATATTGATCAATCTAAGTCTTTGAGAGAAAATGATTGAATTATATTTGGTAATTGGATCCACATTGTTATTGGTGCGACGAAAAAGGGGATGCTCTCTTATGCCTCATTTGTTTATTCATATCTTAGTTATTACGTGCATTTGTTGTTCTAGGTCTAAATCTTAATTTTTGAGATCTCCATTTTTAAGTGCGTCTTTAAAATAATAATAATAATAATAATTTGCAATCACCTAATGAGTTCTGATAAATCCATTTAAGATTTGGAGGAGATAATGAATTTAGAATGTTACATATGTAATTTGTTTTTCCCACTCTCGTTTTCACCATTTTAAAGGAATTTGTTATTCGAGAAAATGGTCAAATGCTCTCAGTGTATGACTTGATTACCAACTATAACTTTATCTTTGTCGGGTTCTATTATCCCCAATAATTTTAAATTGTAATTATTTATATTTGGCCATCAATTAAATGTGAAAATTCATTTTTTGAAAAATATTTTCTATACCAAACACTCTAAGGGAATGCATAAGTTGCTCGAAAAAATCATTTATATATTTACAAAATTACAGCAGACTTTATAAAAATATTTTAAAAAAATATTAACTGCAAAGATTATACATTCAAACGTGAATTCTCATTAAAATACTTTTTATCTTTATCATTTCAATTAAATTTAATAATTATGAAAATTAATAAATATTATGATAGTAATTAAAAAAACACTCACTTTTAATAGACCAAAATAACCAAAATTGCTTTGGAATTACTCTCTCCGGATAAAAAAGAGTGTCCATTTAATTTTTTTTTTTTTTGGGTCAAAAAAGTGTACACTTATCGAATTAAGAAAAAATTAAGTTATTTTTCCAGTTTGCCCCTATTAAATGCATCAAATCCCAATACTAATTTAATTACAGACAGTTTAATCAAATCATTAAATTATTTTGTCGGAGTTAATATTTTCGCGTGAAAATGGCTAACTGAGACTCTTTTTTATACGTAGGGAGTATTTGAAATTCTACTATACCAAAATAAAGCATCAATTTTTTCATTTTGTGGGTTCTTTCCTGCGAAAAAAAATCTCTCTTTTCTTCGTTTTATTAGTAGGTCGGTGCAATTGAAATCTAGTCTAGGGTTAGAAGATGTATCATCCTACTAGAGGTGGCGTACGTGGTGGTCGCGATCGTAAGCTTTCATTTCCCCCCATCTACGGTTTCTTTGTTTTTTCCTTAAATTAGTCTTGTTTCCTTTAATTGTTATTCTAATTTGCTCATCGGGTCAAAAATTGGCATAATCAATCACCCTTTCCCCGAATAAAAATCGAGGATTTTCATATTATATGTATTGAAGTTGAAATTAGAAGCTAAATGAGAAGGCTTATTTGAGAAATCATAAATTCTGGAATTATATTATGGAAACTTACATAAATATACCCTTTGGCCATCTAGTTTACCAAACATGGCCAAAGTATACACTGCCTATACACTTCGGCTTAATAGGTAGTCTATAGGTATGTATATTATATGTATAGTGTATGTGTATTTAGTATAAACTATACACTACCTATACACTATGTACATATTTTGTAAACAAGATGGCCAAATGGTATATGGCTGTAATTTTCCCATTATATTATGTGGTGGTATTGTTATTAACAAAATCAGGTTTTCTCCCAGTACTCAGTAAGAGTCGAATAGAATAAGTTTTAGGAGTTGTAAACAACAACAACACCAATTACTATTTCGATGCTTCGATCCAAGGAAGTTTTGGGGAAAAGTTGGAGTAGGAGTTTTGAACTTGTAAGTTCAGCTTGTCTAGTTTAGACTATCTGCATCGCACCCTTGGATTGCGGCCCTTCCACGGACCCTGCTAACATGGGATGCTCCCTGCACCGGGCTGCCCTATGTAAAAGGTTACATGGCCCCTTTTTTTTCCTTTAACAAATTCGATACAGGCAGAGAGTTTGATCACCAAATGGGAAATTAGGAAAATAGTGGCCCTGGTTTTTGCCTAATAAAAAAATAACAAAGCCGAGAGTTGCTGCAATCATTCTGTCTTTAAGTTTTGGGTAAAAGGCAGAGGTTCCGTGAAGGAGGAATATTAAGATTGGGTTCTGGGGATGATGTTCAATGAATGCTTGTTTTCTGATAACTTGATGTCTGTATTTTGCAAGTCCATGTTTACATTTGCTTGATAAAAATAGTCCATGTTTCCATTTGTTAGATTCAGAAGTTTTCTGGTACTTGCTGCTTGTATAGGGTGAATCATGCATGTGGCCCAACAAATTAGTTCCTATATATATATATATATATATATATATATATATATATATATATATATTTTATTTTTTTATTTTTTTTATTTTTTTTGATAAAGGTAACATAGTTCCTATATATTGATGCAGCTAGATGTGGTCTGCTTTCTTGGTGTTCGGTTCTGCTGGTCATACATGTCTTTTTGTCTGCCTTTTTATATTTTCCCTTCTTATATTAGATGTTGCTCCTTTTTCTTGGGCTTCTGGCTTATCAATCCAACTCTGCGACAAAATTATGAGGAGACAGATACATAGATTTAAGAATCAGTATATCTAAGCTCGTCCTGGAGTCATGAATTTCGAGTTATGATTATACTTACTTTTCTCATAAAAGAATTTTGAATTTTGAGGTGTGATGCTTTCTAGTTCAGACACGCTTAATGATGTTTTTCTCTAGATGGCATAGGAGGTTCTTCCACAAAATTGTTCTTGCTTTTTGGAGAATCAAGCTGTTATACTTTTGTTCTATTCTGTAGTGTTCCTAATGTATAATTTCTTTGCTGCAACAGAATTTAGCTGGGATGATGTGAAGGTTGATAAACATCGAGAAAATTATATAGGTCACAGTATCAAAGCACCTGTTGGGAGATGGCAGAAAGGTATACATTCTTATTCTCGTTTCTATATCGGAATTGCAATTGCTGGAAATTAGTCAATAAGAAACATATTGCTTCTGCTGTTTTCCCCAATATACATGCTAATTGCATTAGTAGTTTGTGCCAACTGTAAAGAAAAGAATGATACATATGCTGATCCCTATGTATAAGAGCTTCTCTTCCTATTTTTCTCTCTCTCTTTTTTTTTTTTTTTTTTTTTTTTTCTGGTTATGAATTTTCTTCTCCTACAACTTTATCAAAAAAGCTAAAAAATTCGTATCATTTTTAAGATTGTAGATATGAAAAAAGGGATATATCGATGATGTATCACAGTTAACTAAAATGTGAAGTACTTCATGGTATTTCTTTATTTGCTGCCATAGCCCATAAGTGATAGATTTTGGGGGAAGTTCCGATTGTATGTTGTATTGAGTTTTTGATCAACTAGTCTAGTTTTCCAGTCAAGCATGTGATAGAATGCTAAGCGAAGAATGCTTTAGAATAAAAGAATTCATACCAAATATATTACTGTCATAAAAACATGTACAAAAGGAGCAATAAAAGGTGTGAGAACAGTAGGAGATATATAAAGGAGTTCGCTATTTTTTTTTTTTTTTTGAAACAGGTAAGGAAGGAGTTTAGTATAATCGCGGGTTTATACCAAGGGTCTTCTGTGACTTGAATTTAATTACACTAGTGTTGGATGAGATAAAGAATAGTTTAAAGGATGATGTTAGATGGTGCATGTACCTGCTGATGATATTGTGTCAATTGGTGAGATTAACGAGACGAAAAAACTGGAGCAGTGAAGAAGCACTCTAGTGATTGAGGATTTTCAGGCAAGTAGAAATTAGATAGAATATGTGGACAGGAAGTGTAGCGCTCATAAGAATGAAGTTAAAGTGATATTAGGTCGAGATTATTGTTGTAAAAATGCGAGCGCTTTCGTCACTTAAAAGTGACGAAACGAAGCGACGGTAGTCATGGTATAGCTTTTCTTCAGAGTGAGGTGAGGCGAGGGGAGGTTGAAGAAGCGACTTCTTCCGTCGAAGAAGCGCAAAGTGGCCAAGCCCTTGCGGTAATTACTTTCTTATTTTTCAATATTATAAAAAACGTTTTTTCAGTAGAAAAAGAAAGGGATGGACCATTTTAGAGAAAACAGGTCTTGATGTTGTTCGCTCTCTCTTGTCTAAGATTTCTGCTTCTTCGTCTTCATCTGCCAGGGTTTTATCGCTTTGCTGTTTTTTTTTTTCTTTTTCTTTTTTCTTCTTGGTTTTGGTTGCGTCTCTTCAGTGCAGACTGCCGCCTTTGCTGGGTCTTCTAAGAGCATTTGTAGGTTCTTTTTCAGTTTGTTTAATAAAAATTGGTTTCTCTGAATGCTTTTTAATTGTATTTACTAAATGCTTTTTCAGTTTGTTTGGAAGTTACAAAATCAATTTATTTAAGTACTTCTATAGTGTTTAAATAAATAATTTTTACGTTGGTTTATAAGTAAAATATCAGTTTATTTAAATACTTTTTAAATAGTATATAAATAAGAAAATAACTACTTTTTCCATTTTTTATAGTAAAAAAATCTGTTAACATAATACTCCCTCCGTCCCAAAAAGATTGTCTTAGTTTGACTTGGCACGGAGTTTAAGAAATAAAGGAAAACTTTTGAAATGTGTGGTCCAAAACAAGCTTTAGATATTTGTGTGGCCATAAATCATCTCATAAAGTTAAATTGTTTCTAAATATAGAAAGGTGCCAATCTTTTTGGGACAGACTAATAAGGAAAGAAAGACAATCTTTTTGGGACGGAGGAAGTAGCATTTTTGTTCTTCTTTTTTGTTGGCATTTGTTTCGTTTTTAGATTGGGTTTTGAGGCACCAAACAATTTGGTTTTGATTTTGCTTGTGCTATGGATGACTATTAGCTACTTGTGAAATTGTGGTTCACTTCAATGAAGGGTCCGCTTCGCTTCTCGCTTAAAACCCTAGGGCCCTTGTCGATTTGTTGCGCTTCTTCCTTCTGAAAACACTTATGTAGGCTACCCGCAAGGGTGGCTGGTTCAGTTGGTTGAGCATGGGGCTTTCATAATAGAGGTCTCAGGTTCGAACCCCCTGCCTACGGCAATAGGGGATTTTCCTTCTGGGTCGAGCTCGTTGCACGGGGCTTGCCTAGTGCGGGTTGTCTCTCCTGTGTGGTTTGCGAGCTATTGCACAGGAGCTGTGCGCACCCGATGGGTAGAGGCTGTGGGTTCCCATGTCAAAAAAAAAAAAACCACTTATGTAGGCTTTGTCTGATATGATAGATAAAGATGTAACATTGAACTAAAGTAGGATGGTTGAAATGAAGGAATGATACTAAGTGATATTGGAGTCCTATGTGAGAGGTAAATAACTAATATAGTGAAAGGAAATTTAACAAGCAGTTTCCAGACGAGCAATAGCGTATAGGGGTGAATGTTGGGCTATAAGGCGGCCTATCAACAGCTAGAACCGGTTAAAAAAAGTCTTGTTGACTACTTCAATAATTTCGAATTGCAAATGTTTGGATGACTGTCCAACTGTACAAGATTGAAAAAGATTAGAGATGATCACATCAACAGGGGATGGTGATGGTTTGGTCATACCAATTTGTAGGGATGACACACAGATGATTGAAGGTGATATAAAGGGGCGAGGTAGGCCTACAATTACATTGAGGGAAATTTTATCAAAAGACCTAATCTTTGGAATCAGTGTGTATTTAGCTTAAGAAAAGCGCATAATGGAAGCAAAAGTATCATATAGGTGATACGAACTATAGTTAAAATTAAGACTTGGTTGTTGTTGTTGCTTACATTAGGTCGTGTGTTTTCTAGTTTTGTTGCAAGACTTCCAACTTGTATGTACATTTTGGATAAGTGTGGAAGTTAGAGAATCTCTAGTTTTAGGAAACTCCAAAGTTTCCTTAAAAGACAATTTTTTTTTTCTTGAGAAATGAAATGAATAGGAGTTCAATGGATACAAAGAATTCTTATGGCGAATGACAACTAGTTTATGATTGAGGTATAGTTGATTGATTTTCCCTGTTGGTTGTACTGATGTCTCAGTCCGAAACAAGTGATAGTTGACTTTATGAATTCGCATTATGTTGTTGCTGCACTTAAAACTCATCTTAGGCAAAATCATGCGAAATACCACTAACAACAAAAATTTCTTAGAAGTTCTCCATGTTTTCTATTGACATGTAAATCTTTGTTGAGACTAAGACTCCTAGAAAGCATAGGATCTAAAAATGTCGTACAATTTTTTTTTTGAAACTGGTAACTGTAAAATGACGTAGTAATATGACTAAAATGTATCCGAACTAATTGGTATTGACCACAGAGGTGAATCCAGGATTTCTTGAACACGGGTTCACCAATTAAAAAAAGAAGGAAAAAATGTATTGAGGATTGATCCCTAGTCCTCTAGGTACATAACTTAACCTTCAATCAAGTGAACCAAGTGCACTATTTAGCCTTCTTGTAGTATGGGTTCCAGTAGTTAATATTATACCAATTTTTGAAAATATATACATAAAATACCTAATTTCACAGAGAGATCATGGGTTCATGTGCCCCAAATTTTATACACAAATTCGCCCCTGATTGGCTAGACATATCATTTTCTTCCATTGTGCCCTATCTTTTGCTATGTATGCATAGACTCGAAGAGATCGTAAGTCTTTCGAAACAACCTGTCTCCAAGTGATTTGAGGTCTACCTCGTTGCCTTTTGACACCTTCATTCTCCATAGGTTTCATGCTTAAGAGCCGGTTCATCCGGAGGTCGATGCAAAACATAAAAAACAATCTCAAGGGACCACCACTCATTTATCCTTGATGTGTGCTACTTGCACCTTCTGGGGAATGTAGTCATTTTTATCTTGGCTGATCTTGTATTCTCGGAGTAGATTTTTCTGCCCTGCTTTATAGACTGTAATTATATTGCTTTGTGTGAGGAGATGCATATTTGGACAAAGCTAGCCGATATAGGTTGGAAGTCATAAACAGCGTGTCGGAATCCTGAGGTATTAAATCCATATTGTATCTGGAATCAAAAAAGTGCTTTTTACTGGGGAAAGATGGGATATGTTGTGCTGGACATTTTATCTCTTCAATGCATAGTCTTAACTAGCGGCATATTTTACATCTTGTTGTGGTGTTCTTCCCCTCTGTGCAGGGAAAGATCTTCATTGGTACACCCGCGATAAGAAAGCCCAGCAAAAGGATATGGAGGCAGCACAAGAAGAAATACGTAGGATTAAAGAAGAGGAGGAGCAGGCAATGAGAGAGGCTCTGGGCTTAGCTCCTAAGCGTGCCACACGTCCTCAAGGCACTCGGTTAGACAAGCATGAGTTTTCTGAACTTACGAAGAGAGGTTCAACTGCAGAAGACTTGGGAGCAGGGCATTCTGAAGCAGCTCGGGTAGATGGTCTTGGTTTCTCAAAGTAAGTATTGGTTTCACTAGCATTGAAAGTTCTCTCTAGAGTTTTGTGGTTCTTATCCGTCATTTTATTTCTTCTGTTGTGGGTTATGTGTACTATTTCTCCTCGCCCTTTACCTTTTCTCTTACGGATAAATCATCTCTGAATTTCATTGCTAGTTGAGGAACGGGGGCTTGACTTTGAAGATGAAAGGTTCTAGAGTAACTAAATTATGATTTAAACAAAATAACGAAGGGTAGAACCATATGGATTTTTTGTTTTGTTTTTTGACAACCGTGATGTTCGGGCTAGCTTGCGCTCACCTCAATTAATCCATAGGATACCTGTCACTCCCACCAGCAACAGGTACCTGTCCACCAAGGCTAGGACAGATAGGAAGAAATTTCCTAGTGTTTTTGTCTCTGCTGGATTTGAACCTGAGATTTTATGGTTCTCAACCCACCTCATTAACCACTAGGCCACATCCTGTGGTATAGAACCGTATGGATTTTGTTTCTTCTTTATACTGTGCTGGTTCCTAATCATGCTTGTTAACGTATTCTGCAGATTGCCCAAACCTTGGGAAGAACAACCAAGTTCACCATCAGCTTTTCCATCTAACCCGATCGATGAGCCTGTAGAAAAGATTAATGCAAGTCCCATTGCTGCTGCACCCGTACAGAATGAAGAAGAGTCAGAGGATGAAAGGAGCCAAAAGAAGAAGAGGCGAGAAGAGAAGAGACGGGAAAAGGATGAGAGGAGAGAGAAGCGACATTTGCAGGATACAGATGATAGGAGGAAACATTCCCGTGATTCAGATGACAGGAGGAAACGTTCTCGTGATTCAGACGATAAGAGGAAGCATTCCCGCGATTCAGATGACAGGAGGAAACACAAGAAAGACAAGGAGAAGAGAAGAAGACACGATTCTGATTAACTTGAATAGTCCTTGTACTTATTGTGTGCTTGCTATCATTTTACCTTAACAATTGCATTCTGAATATTTGTGTTGGATAGAGTTTGGTACCTTCCTTTTACTGTGTATCTCAGATGAAGTGTCATACAAACGTAGGTCATGTTTTTTTTGGTTGTTGCCCGTTGTAGATTTATAGAAACTTGTGTTTGTATTTTTCTCATTCCGTCCTATATGCAACCGAATCGGAAATTGTGAAAAAGTTTGGATAACAACATAGACGTTTAGATGAGTGTCTAAACGTTTTCAAATTACAGGGGAGACTCACTTAATTTAGCAAAAGTAGAAAATTGGATTACATTAACTAATTTTATGCTCAAATTAAAATGCAAACGTAATCCCTATGATCTTTATAAAGCAAACAAATTAAACCAGCAACAATTATAAGACAGATTTAGCTATATAAAAAAATTTGGCAGAATATATTGATAGCCTTTTAAATTTATCAATAAATCTCATTTAGATTCTTAAATTACGGCATGTTTAGATTGAGCACTTAAACAATTAATAAAGCATTTTTATTAAACATTGCTGATATAAAATTTTGAAAAAGTTTTTATGCGTGTTTTCAAGCGTTCATTATATAGGTAAGTTAAAAACTTAAAATATGTCATCTCTTTAATTATACCCATTAAAGCCTGTAAAATTCATGCATATTCCAATTAACGTTGATGTGCATCATTAATGTAGAAAATATATTTTATGTGATTAACTTATTTACGTAATGGACGCTTATGAACTCAAATATAAACTTTTCTAAAGTAAGAGCTAAAATGCATAATAAAATACTTTATCATATGTTTAGATATTTAATGAGAATATGTTTTAACTGCAAAATTTAAAGAGTTGTCCATCTTTTCAGCCGAAAAAAATGAAGACTAGAAAGTTGTCACGTTGCTTTCAAAGTGTTTTGTGACAGCAACCAAAATATCATATTTTCCAGCAGTCGAGGACCTTTTTGGCCTTTCCCTAAAAGTTTGGTCCATGACGACATTAATTGCAAAAACTAATTGTGAGTATTAGTAGTAGTATTTTATTTAAACTTAAAAGATTGAAAAGAAATAAAGTTAAGCTATATTGGCTTTTCCACTACCCTCAATAATAATTCTTGGGAACCACTAAAGCAAAAACTCCAAAAGAGCCAAAAGGGCAAAAAGAAAAGAAGAAGAATACTCACAAGGCTCTTTCTTTGTTTTTGTTCTGCTTAGGATTTCAGGAAAGAAAATACATAGAAAAAAGGGAAAACCCTTAGTTTCAGAATTGTTAATTTGATTCAAATTGATCCATTGATTGTTAAAAGATCGATTCTTTTTTTGATTGAAATTTAATTAGGGAAAGAAAAAAAAAAGATGGTTTCTGCAAATAAGGAAATGGTTGTGTACTGTTTTGATACATTGGTAGCTCACTACAATAAGGAACAACCTCCACCACCTGCTTTTGATGAGGGTGAACAGTATGCTATTTTTCTCTTTTTTTTTTTTTTTTTTTTTTTGTTGAAAGTTTAAATTAGAGATACCAACATCTATTTTCTTGCAAATTTGTATCTATTTTTGTATTTTTTTGTACATGGGTTTTTTCTTTTGAATTTTTATATGCATGCTATGTATAAGTAAGGATTCATATAGCGGATCTCAACTTGTTTGGGGTTGAGGTGTAGATGTTATTGTTGCTGCTTATGTTTACCTTTTTGTGACATATAGCCAGTTTGACCATGTTTTTGGGAGGCCAAAAGTGTTTTGTTTCTTCTTCTCAAAAAAGTGTTAATTTTAAATATTTGAGGTGTTTAGCCGAGCTTTTGGGAGAAAATAAGTCTTTTCGGGAGTAGCCGAAGCTAAAAAAAAGTTTTTTAAGAAAATACACTTAGAAGCACTTTTTAAGAACTTAGCGAAACACTAATTGTCACTCAATGTGTGGGAAATGTGTAACTTTCCTCATGGAAATGTGAAATTTCTCTGTTTTTAGATTGGAATGAGTTAGATTGTTTTGTACAAGTTACTTACTTGAGTGTTTTTTTTGGGGGAAAAGTTTATTTTCTTGGTTGTTATGGTGCTGAGGCCTTGGAATGGGAATGGTCTATGCTATTTCAATCCTTTTGTGTTTTTGAATCTGGAAAATTACGCCGTTCGTTTGTTCTTTAGTGCCAGCTGAAAATGATGTGCTCTCAAGATTCGGTTTTTTAACTTTTACTGATAAAAAAGTTGTGATTTTTAGCTTTTTTTCATTCCAATTGCCTCACTTCTCACTCTTTATAAGTGTTAGATTGGCATAGTCTTTTGAACATTGTCTTTCACTTCACATCGAATGTTATTCAAATAGGGTTTTTATGTAGGGAACTTCCTTTTTATACATTGGAAGCTTCCCTTGTAATCATTAGTCTTCCTTGCAACATATTTTCCTTCATCAAGTGAAGATTTGTGGCCACAAAACTTTTTCCATTAACTGTCTCCTTATTTTATGCTCATGAAAAATGTTTGAAGTATAGTTTTGATAAATTGGAAAGCTCATCTGCTTATCAGTTTTGGACAGGGTTAAGGCTTTTTTAGTGTCCCTTTTTGTAAGCTAACCAAATGCTAACATCATTCTTAATCTTATCTGTTACGCATGAGATGCCAAACAAATGCAAAATAAATTTTGGATGTTTTGCTCTCATGTGGCTCAAACTGCATTTCAGCCCGTTGTTTGTGACTTGGAAGAAAGTGGTGAATGGCGGGGAGCCTCGTTTAAGAGGATGCATCGGCACTCTGGAAGCTCGCTGCATTATTACTGGTTTTAGGGATTATGCTCTAACAAGGTAAATTGCGATTGAAGTTCTTATACGTGAAGTATTGTCTTTTTAGTTTTTGCGATTCTATTTCATGTTTTTTGGCTAATAGGGAGGAATTAGATTAAGATAGTTTAGCTTCATTATGTCACAATATTATTTCTTGCATGAAAGCTGATAATTATTGGCAAAACTGTTTTCAAGGATTAGATTACTTATTAGGCTTGGGTATATTAGATAATTTTTTTTATATTCAATTGATTGGATGCTTCTTAGGCACCTGAAAGCATTCTATTTGCAGACTGGTAATAGTACTTCGTTCATGATCCGTAGCCGGTTTGGCCAAACTTCTAAAATCAGCTTATTTTGAGAAGTGCTTTTCAAAAAACAGCTTAACAGTTTATGTTTGGCTAATCAATTTGAGAAGCATTTTTTGGTTTGCAGATATATGGTTTATGTACAGTTAAATCTTGAGTTTTTTGCACTTTAAGCTCATCAGATTTTACTGTTTGAGCACAAATGACGTTATTCCTTCTCCTTCTGGTTATTTGTTTAGAAACCTTAAATTTGTCATGCTCTTGGGTTCTTAAGTAAGTGATTACTTGCTGCTTTTGTTTTCTTAAAGTTTTTTCCTGCATACATAAAAGCTTACGTATTATATTTTATGACACTACCGTGTTTACTCTGTTATTTAAACTCATTTGCAGTGCTCTCAGGGACCGTCGTTTTCCCCCAATACAGGCTAAAGAGTTACCTACTTTACAATGTACAGTTTCAATTCTCGCTAATTATGAAACTGCAGCTAACTACCTTGACTGGGAGGTACTACTTTCCAACTTGCTCTGAATTTCTTATTCTTAAGTCATGGAGGAAATATTCATGCTTGTATGCTTGAAATATAGCTTTTGTGATTGCATCATGGCTTTGTGGAGTAAATTCATGAGCACCAAAATATTTCAAATAAGAAGCAAATGCTGCCATAACTTTAGACTGATAAATTTCAGCACCCAAGGTGTGGCCTAGTGGTCAATGAATTGGATTCAGAACCATGAGTTCTCAGGTTCGAAATCCAACGGAGGCAAAAACACTAGGTGACTTCTTCTCATTTGTCCAAGCCTTTGGTAGACAGAGTTACTTGGTATCTGTGCTAGTGGGAGGTAGCAGGTACCCAGTGGAATTGGTCGAGGTGCGAGCAAGCTGGCCTGGACATCACGGTTATAAAAAAATAAATTAGACTGATAAATTGCACTTTCAAGATTTCTGTTGAAACATTGCATGCATTATTTAGTTTCTAAGACATTATACTGTACCTGGATGAGATGGTAGAGCTTAGTTTTGTTTGGATCTTGGTGCTCTAAAAAATTTGTTACACAAGCATAATGTCAAATATGCCTTTGGACTCGTATAAAACTCGGCAGACATGTAACGTGAAGCGTAGGTCAAAGTTGTCTTTTCCTCATTTGCTCCCTAGTGTGAATCCAGATTCTGAAATCAAATGTCAGTAGTCGTTTTATGAAAGCTCCTATTGTTTTTTTTTTAAATCATCAGACTTGGCTTATGTATGCTTTTGTGCATGGGTGAGGTGTCATGATTCATCATTGCGTAAATCCTCGTTATATACTTATATTTGACATAATCATATGATAATATTGTCTACCTGCATTTCTTTCTTCCAACAACTGTTTTTCTCTTGTTGGATGGCTTTACTAGTATCTTAGTCTCAGGAGTCTGATGGGTTTGTTCAGGTAGGAAAGCATGGGATAATTATTGAATTTACTGACCCTGACTATAACACAAGGAGAAATGCCACATACCTACCTGAGGTGGCGGCTCATGAAGGTAATTTTCTTCTCCCTTCCCTATCACCGGCAAATAATGTTATGCATCTTGTCTGTTTAAGATTTTCTGGCACTTGTTGAACTTGTTGAGCTGCAAGGTGAACTCTCTGAATCATATCTCCAGGTTGGACCGTTACAGAAGCAATTGATTCGTTGATACGCAAAGCAGGTTATAATGGACCTATAACAGAATCACTAAGGAAGCGAATCCGCTTAACTCGATACCAGAGCACATTATTTACTCTGCAGTACAATGAATATGTGGCATATGTGAAGAATACCAGAGGTCTCTCTCCAGCTATTAACGGTGTGAAACCTTGAAAGTATGGATTGTTTGGAAGAGTCTTCCACCGAGACCAGTAGATTATTTTGGTTGACTGGAAGATGAACCATTCTAAATTCATGGTTGGAATACTTTGTTATAGATTCCAACCTTCTCATGTGATTCTTGTCATAAATGTCTTACATTGTTCTTCAAGACTGAAGCTAAATTCATTTAGTGCCAAGTGCACCCAAAAAAATTGGATTTCAACAATTCCTTTGAAAAAGCTGCATTTGTGGCTGTGTGGTTATAATATAATTGTCTGCTTTCTGTGTTTAAAAACTTATTCCTGTGACTATGTCCTCTAGTTCTCTACTTGCAAAGTTGAGATACAAATACTGAATATTTTGAAATTGCAGGGGGAAATTTTCTTGTAGCGTTGCTGGTTGCTCATTTGCTTAGTTTAGTTCTTACATGATTATTGGTAACAGTTGAGGCTTTAGGTTCTAGCAGTTTTTCGCTCTCGTTAAGGAAGCAATAATCTTGGAGCATGATTTTTAAGTTTTTGGAGTAACTGGTAAAGTTGCTGCGACCTGGAGGTTATGGGTTCAAGTCGTGGAAACAGCCTCTTGTAGAAATGCAAGGTAAGACTGCGTACAATAGACCCTTGTGGTCCGGCCCTTCCCCGGACCCTGCGCATAGCGGGAGCTTAGTGCACCGGGCTGCCCTTTTTTGCATATTTGTGAAAACTCTTTTCTTCCTTCAAAGTCTTATTTGTAGCTCTGTTGGATGTCAAAGTGATGCTGTCTATAAGCACCTTAAAATGTCAAGGTCTGGTTCCCCTCTATAGTGTGGTTAAACACGAGTCCTTGACTGTTTACAAATTACAAGTAATTGACTGGTAGTTATATGTCGAATTATTTTTAAGTGGTAGGTATGAGTGTATTGATTGAAAATTCCATGTCATCACGGAGTGGTGCAATGAGATGGTTGTAATTCCTTCACCTTTAATTCCGTTCACTTTTATTTGTCCACTTTTAACTGTGCACGCTATTTAAGAATTAATAAATGAAGTATGTATTTTATTATAATATCCATATTAATTGGTGTATAATTGTATTGGAGTTGGAAAAATGATTTGAAATGAGTAATAACTGCTAAGGGTAAAATAGGGAAAACAAGAGTATTTTTCTCTGGATACGCGAAAGTGGACAAATTAAAATGAAAATCTATTTTTGGAATAGTGGACAAGTAAAAATGAACGGAGGGAGTATACAATATTCGAACTCAGGGAATGAATTTTTTTCAGAAATGGAGTTCTTCGGAACCTTTGTCTGCAATCTGGTGTGAATCCATATTAGTCTGCCTATAAATTTTAAATAACATAGAGAATTTTGAAAGTTGGAACGAGGAAATTGAAAATTATGATGGAATTTTATACTAGTACGGTGGTATATGTAACCAATATAAAGAGAGGATTATAATTCAGCCTAAGCCTTTGCAATTTTACATTCAATGAGGCTCACCACGATAATAACTGCGTATGTACATAGAGAGTATATTGTACTACAGACAAGTAATTCAAGGAGCCATAATAATAACACTCATAATTTAGGTATGAAAGAAAGTTGCAAACCGTAGTCAGTGCCAGGGACTTTTATGTATTAGCTCTTAGTAATGTTCCATCACTTGCTCAATGCTAAAATGAATTAACATAATGAGTTCACTTGCTCAATGCTAAAATGAATTAACATATTAACTCATTAACTGAATTGATCTAAAATTTCTTCCTAGCTGTTTAAGTCTTGGTTGATAGAGTTATTTGGTACCTATTGCAATTTTTTGCATTTCGTATCAACTTCGTTCGTTTAATTGACGAAATAAAAAAAATATCCATTTCGTGAATTGCATCACGAAATGCTAAAAAAAAAAAAAAACAGTTTTAATTACACGAATTGCAAAAAAAATAAATAAATTAAAAATGCCTATTTCGTGAATTGATTCACGAAATGCAAAGGAATTTTTTTTTTTAAAAAAATTTCTTGCATTTCGCTACACATGTAGCGAAATGCAAGAAATTCACCGGCACGGAACAGTACGCTGTGTGGGTATTTCGTTGGTTATCCAACGAAATATCCATTTTGGTCTAAAAAAAAAGGCATACTATTTTTGTCTAATGACTGTAAAAATATGCCATTTTGGCTCCGGACTCTATTTTTTAAAATGGTGTGCAAAAGGCTAAATAAACACTTATTTTGAACCAGAGTGAAGAGTGAGTTAATTTTCCTTCCAACTTAAGTTTTTGAAGAGAAAACGAAAAAAGAAAAGAAAAGAAAAAGGCCTATAGTCGTTGAAATTACCAAAGAAGGCCTTGTATAGAGTAGCATCGTCATTCTTCCTTTTGGGGGTCTCCGTAATTTAGCACAAACGTATGTAACCCGCTCCACCAGTTAATCAAAGTCAAATCAGATACTCTCTCGGTCCACTTTTACTTATCCATAACGAATTTTGCGCGTTTTAAAAAAAAATAATAAATGAAGTATATATTCATATTAATTGATGTTTAATTATATTGAATTTTAAAAAATAATTTAGAAAGAGTAATTAATATTAGGGTAAATTTATAAAAATAAATTATTTTTCTCATGTAAAAGTTAAAATTAATTTTTGAAACAGTGTACGAGTAAAAGTGACGGAGGGAGTACATAATTACCACTACTGATCATAAATCATAATAACAGTTTAATCCCAGTCTTAGCCTCAACTCCTCGACTACATCCCTCTTAAAAGAGTAAACAAACAGCCATTCTTCGATTTAGTCGTGCACATCAAGTAATCCCAATTTCTTCAATCTCAGGTACTATTTTGTAATTTTTTTTACAATTTCGGGTCGAATTGTTTCTAGAAATAAACTTTATTGTTGAGGATCTGATCGAAAGTTTTGATAATTGCAATGATATTGATGTTCCTACGGTAGTTAATTGTAATTTTTTTAAATTTTCGTTTTCCGGATTAAAATTGTAGATTTATGTTTAATTGTTGAATTTGTTTTGATTTTGACTGTCTGTTCGTTATTATCTTTGAGATTGGGCGTATTATATAATCTTCATCACTTTCTTTTTTTCCCTAATTAATTTCACATTTGGACACTAGAAATTGAAGTCTGAGATGATAGATGCGCAAAAATGATGCTTGAAGAACCTCTTTTTTTTTTTGAAGAATAATAAGGCAAATGTAGAAATAATTTAACTTAAAACTTTCCCCTTTATCCTTAATGAATGATTTACAACCATACGGCTTATTTTAAACCACAAGTTTCAAAAGTCTTGCTTTCTTTCTTAAACTCCGTGCCTAGTCAAACTATATCACATAAATTGGGATGAAGGGAGTATAATATTGTACTTTGGGCTATGTGGCGCAATGTTTTATGTTGGGCTGTATATTTTGAAAATTTCCCTATTTTAATTGCAGGCATCGAATTGGAGTTGTGACTGAAAATGAATCCAAGAGGTTTGATTTACAGCTTTGTTGCGAGAGGAACTGTTGTTCTAGCTGAGCATACACCTTATTCAGGGAACTTTAGTACCATTGCTGTCCAGTGCTTGCAGAAGCTCCCTTCAAATAGTAGCAAGTATACATACTCATGTGACGGCCACACTTTCAACTTCCTCATTGATAGTGGATTTGGTATTTATTCTTCTTATATTTTTTACGGTGTATATAGTTCATATTGTTAACTGGCTTCTTACTAGTTTGCTACCAACAAAATTTGCAGTCTTCCTAGTTGTTGCTGATGAACCAACAGGAAGAAGTGTACCTTTTGTCTTTCTTGAAAGGGTCAAGGATGATTTCAAGAAACGTTACAGTTCAAGTATCAAGAATGATGGTGATCCACACCCTCTTGCTGATGATGACGAAGAAGATGATGATCTATTTGGGGATCGTTTTAGCATCGCATACAATCTTGACAGAGAATTTGGGTATGTGTATTTGTTCTTTTCACCGAAAATTTATAACATACTTGTAGCAGTTAGACTTAGCATATTTATTTTTTGAAATTAGACCTAGTATATTTATTTATCCTGGAATTGCTAGGCCACGACTTAAAGAGCACATGGAGTATTGTATGAACCATCCTGATGAAATGAGCAAGCTCTCTAAATTGAAGGCTCAAATCACAGAGGTCAAAGGAATAATGATGGACAATATTGAGAAGGTAAAGTTTTATTATCTCTCTCTCGTCTTTGACCTTCATTTTCTTTCCTTTGGTGTCGGGAAACTCGTTTTAGATTGGAAATATGGGATAACGAGAGGTTTAGGAACTTTATCAGAAAAGAAAAAAGAGAAGTGGGGTTGGAAACTTTATATAAATGGGCAATGGCTAGCGAGAAGTCTTTTCATGTCCTTCACTGAAGATCAATTTATTTGGTTTTGGCCAATTCCTATTTAATGACACAAAGTTTAATCATCTCTTATTCGTCTAACTGCAAAATTGAAGTCTTGAAGATTTCCTTAGTAGAAAAAGGCCTTGAAGAGTTAACACGGAAAAACCTACCACAAAATTTTGATCATATTTTCAGTTTTCCCCTTTAACTGTCGAATCTGTTGGTCTTTTTACAAAAATGGAGTATTTTGTTGGGAAGGGTGCATGCTATGAAGTAAGTTATGTCAGATGACCTAGAAGATCTATAATCTCTCAGAATGAATATCTGCTTAGCGAAAACAACACGAAAATCATGCTGGTGATGAGCAGGGCTCTTGCATCAAATAGGGAAGATGTCTGGGTTTATTATTACTCCAAGTAATTTTCAGGAGTAGTTACCCTCTATCTGCTAGTTTGACCGTAGTTTATCAGTAAACTTAATGCTTATTAGTAAAATCTTTACCTTTCTGATAAAAGAGAACATAAAACCATGGAACTAATTGGTGCATATAGGATATACATATTAGTTAGAAGTAAGATTAGTTATTGGGTGTTATAGTTGTATATTCTTGCGTTTTATAAGAATTCAACCCACTAGTCATATTGTCTGCTTTGAGCCTAGACAACTGATTTTACAACGTGTCACTAGGGTCTGAGGTTTGTTTTAGTATTTATATGAAACATCTTTTTTATGTTTTACTAATGTAGGATTTGCCTAGGGTATACACTCCCCATAGAGATTCAAGCGTCTTTGCTGAGATTTTCTCCAACACCTATCTTAATAATGAGAGATTTGCCTAAACTCAATTAAAACTTGAGGTTGCCCCACAATTGCCCAAGGTTGAACAACAACGGCTTTTATACTAACTTTGTGACAATCCAATATGGGGTCATGACCGATGCTTAATGGGACTTAGCTTACCTTGCAAGCCAACCCATTTTCACGATGAAAATCTGGCAGTCCCATTTAAAACTCAAAAAATTGATTGATGCGTGTGACACGCTAAGAGAGAGTTGATAAGAGTAAGCCCAACACTTGCTGCGCGTGGGCATTATGTTTTATTGTTTTCGGTAAGACTTTTCCATTATGATGTTTTATAAATGTTTCTAGAGTTATGCTCCCCAAGTTGGTCTTGGAGATTGTAGAATAGGTTGTGTGAGTATTCTGTCAGCCAGCTGTTTAACATTTGATCGCTAGTGTCTTTGGTTTGTGGATGCTGATGTTGGTGGCTATCTTTTGTGTTGTGGTGAATGATTGGTTGATAACGAGATTATGGGAATACTCCTGATACAGAGGAGACAGTACTGAACTTTTGTTGTGAAAATGTTAACCTTGCTAGGGGAGTCCTCATTTAATCCAGACAAGGCCCTAAATTGGGTCTTTACATGTTTGTATTGGTTGGGGCACTTAGTTGGTATTAGGTTTCACGTTTACAGATTAAGATCCATATGAATAGGGGCTAAGATAAAAGCACCTCCGGTGTTAGAGATTCCTAATTATCTGAACACAAATGATTAAGTATTAGAATGCAATGGGCTCCGTACAACCAACCCAACTAGTGTAGGGCCAAGGTGTAGTTGATAGATATTTACAAGCATAAACTTGCAGCAACCAGAGAACATTAAAGCTTCAGGATATAGAGTTAGTTTATAGAGAAACTAAACTGAATTTGTAGTATGGGTATTTCTTTCACTGATAATCCTATAGGATGAAAGTTTTCACATTGCGTGAAACTTCTAGGACAAAATGAAATAGTCATTGCATTTTGTAAAAATATCAGAAGAACACGTATTTAGTTCTGAAACTGAAATGTATTGACACCATTTCATTCACGTGACAGAATTTATTAGCATTTTCCTGCGCTATTCTAAAGGCTTAATGCTATATCTAATTAATGGTTGTGGAGATATACTTATGTTTGAGAAATTAGAAGGTAAACTGTGATGATAGTTCTCGACTAGGTGAAGTGGCGGATTTTCTATAATCATCCCGCTCCCGTGGCGAGCTGTGCTTTGACCTGCCTACATAAACTGTTATTGCCAAAAAAATAAACTGTTATTGCGAATTGCAGTCTCTCTGTGCTAGTAAAGTCAAGTTTCTTTACTGCATAAAGAATCATCGTTGCATTCACTTCAAATATGTTTCTTAAATAGGTTCTTTGGTCCTCCTGAGTCTAGGCGAAATTACTTATTAAAGACGTGTGTTGTAGGTTTTGGATCGGGGTGAGAAGATTGAACTGCTAGTGGATAAAACCGAGAACCTTCAGTTCCAGGTACGTGTTATTTACCCAGAGTCTTTGCACTTGAAAATAACCTTTCTGATTGTGCTGATTCGTAAATGTGAATTTGCTCAGGCTGACAGCTTTCAGAGGCAAGGCAGGCAGCTTCGTCGCAAGATGTGGTTTCAAAACCTTCAAATGAAACTGATGGTTGGAGGTGCTATTTTAGTTTTCATTATCATCGTTTGGCTTTTCGCTTGTGGAGGTTTTAAATGTTAAAAGGGATTCTGGAATGCTATTCATTTGGAATAGTATTCTGATCTCTCAATCCCTCTGCTGTAGAAATCTCTCTTGTAAATGTGACTAGCTTGAACAATGTTGCCGATGTTGTTTTGGTGAATTAACATGGCACCGTACTTATGGTTGTACTTAATTGTTCTTTTATTAATGCAAGCTATAACCCTTATCCGTTTGTGTGTAAGCGTATCAATTTTATCAAACGATTGTAAGGAGTGGCATTATATTTTGTTCTGCGTACATTGGATACAGGGTAGATCTCTGCTCTCCTGTCCTGTAAAGCAAGAACACCTATTAAAAATCAGAAAGAACAGATTTTTTTTTTAAAAGAAAAAAAACAATTAGGCAATGAGCTTTTTCTCGGAACTCATTTTTGAGTGGAATAAGGTTCTTTCCTGGCATTACAGATTTACTGTCATTTCTTCATTCATCCTTCGCTGATGTATATTTTTCCGGTAAATAAAGATTTTTTAACCAAAAGCTATGTTATGTACAGAGCTGAAATTATGAAATCCAGGCGCATAGGACATAGTCCCATGGTCCTGGCCAAGAACAGCAAACAAAACACTACTCAACAATCACCATAAACTAGGAAGGATAATAATCCATCAGGGCCAGTCTACTTGCTAGTCTTGGCTACAAACTACCCCTTACCGTAACCTCTTGAACAATTTGCTCTGTTTACTTTGAAAAAATCTGTTGTTTTTCTCTTGCCACAGGAAATAGACACAGCCAGCTACCACCATTTTAAACACTTGAGATTGAGCAGCTTTATCATTCACACGTGCACACATCCACACCGCCTCATTTGCCCAATCCATTGCATTCCTCAGGTACCCTTGCCAAACCAGCAGTTTTTACCATACTATTGCAGAAAAGCTACACTTGAAAAACAAATGATCTAGAGTCTCATTTTCAATTGCACACAGGGGACAAGTGATCTGATCTATTATACCCCATTTTTTCAGCCTGTGTCGTGTGTAGAGTCTTTTGTTCAGAGCCAAATAAAGTATGAATAACCACTTCGGAGTACCTTGATTATTGCATACAAGCCTTCTCCAAATGACCTTCTGGTGATTTCCTCTTAGTTTGACGCAGTGGCGGAGCCAGGATTTTCACTAAGGGGGTTCAAAATATAAAAAACTAAATATATGAAGAAGCCAAAGGGAGTTCAACATCTACTATATATACATAAAAAATAATTTTTACCTTGTATAAATAGTGTTTTTTTCCACCGAAGGGGGCTCGGATGAACCCCTCGGTCCTATGTGGCTCCGCCCCTGGTTTGACGTATACCTATTTAAGGTGAAGGAAGCTGTGAACTGATCTGCATCTATTCCTGCTGCTTCCAAGGTCCCACTGCCTTAAAGATCTTTTTCATCATCCATGAAGCCTGCTTTATGAAGAAGCTCCAAACACTTTGATTCTTTAGGTAGTATACATGTACCCACTTTACCCACACCTTGTCCTGACATAAATTCCATAACAACTTACATACAACTGCCTTATTCCAAGTTTGTGCATCTAGTACATTGAGTCATCCAGCTACTTTGGGCAAACATAATTGCTCCCATGCTATCAATACCTTCTTAGAAGCCGCTGCATCCCTTGTCCAAAGGAAGGTCTTACATATTGTTTCCACTGCCTTCAGAACCTTCTTAGGAAGAATGAAACTCTGGGCCCAGAAGTTTTGCACCTGACAAGTTGTAAGCATATAGGGACGAATTTAGAGGGTGGGGAAGGTGTTCACCCGAACAACCTTGACAAAAAATTACATTGTATATATAGGGTAGATTTTATGTGTTTATGTACCTACATTAACTTTTGAATACCCTGAAAAAATGAAAGAGGTTAGCTCAAGCGGTCTAGGGTGTTCAAAATTGTCTCTAGCGTCCTAGGTTCGATTCCTAGGGATAACATTATTTTTTATATTTAGCTTTTGTTGTTTTTTCCGAACCCTCTGAGTGAAAATCCTGAATCCGCCACTGACCGCATATATTAGAAGTTTAGAGGTCCAACGAATAACTCTACCCCGCCATCTTGTCAATTAGTGGTATACATTGCATTGCATAGACTTTTAGTGCTTAGGGGCACCCCTAAGTACCTAAAAGAAGGTTTCCTTTGGTGAACTGCAGTTTTCGAAGACAGATTGTTGAATCAAATTGCGCCCCAACCCCCCGGCCAAAAAGAAAAAGTAGATAGAATTCTTGCTAATGTTAGCTACAACACCTGATGCTGCTGAGAACTTGAGGAAGCAATCATATACTTGAAATTAACAACTCGCCACCAGAGGAGGAGCTAGGATTTGAACCTTTTGGTTCGAGGTTCTAATTCGTTCAAGTTACAGGGTTTTAAAGTGATAAATTACGCATATTCAAAATAACTTTAAAGACAAATACAGGGTTTAAACCAAAGTTATTGGGTTCGGCCGAACCCACAAGTTCTATGCTAGCTCCGCCCCTGCTTATCACCCTGCAGAACAGAAGTAGGTCATCTGCAAACCCAAGCTGGACAATGTTCATTTTTGCACATTTAGGGTGATGGTTAAAGTCAGGATAAGTACCCAAAGGTTTCAGCACTCTATTCAGATACTCTATGCATAACACAAATAGGAAGGGGGTAGGGGATCCCCTTGCCTTAGCCCTTTCTGAGCAGGGAAAGTCTTAGACAACTTTCCATTGATCCAACAGCATAAGTAACAGTAGAGTTCGCTGATGCATACTTAATTCTAGTTTGCTCTTAAAGCCCCAACAAACATGCTTTTATACGATTTTCATATTTGGCAACACTAATCTTTGGTACATAATTTATATCCAATCCACCATTATCATCTACGGTTTCACTTTATTACCAACTAATACTTTTAATAACCTGCTAAGATATTAAAATCTACTAGAGGGACCAAACTTGGAAAAGAGCTGATCTGAATTTCTCAAACATCAAATTAAAGTAAAAGGAAACCCCAAAAAACATCAATTAAAGTAAAAGTGAACTCCACAGAATGTTTAGAACAATTAGTTTATAAGTTTCATACCAAAGCAACAAATACTTCATAAGTTACATACTTAATATGTAACAACTCAAAACTAAACAATCATAAGATTAAAATGATAACAATGTTGAGTTTAAAGTCCACAAATGCATTAAGTGAGGGACTTTAAAGGTGAAGTATGAACTGGGAAATGGAGGGAAACAAAAGTGGAGGGAATTAAAAGTTTGAAAAACAATCTTTCAAGTGAGCACTTCTCCCACATTGGTGGTTGAAAGTGTTATGTGTGTGCTTATATTTAGCAACACATTCTCTAGCTCATAAAGGGTTGAGAAGATGACCACCCCTTGCGCCGTCGTCGCTTGGCTTCGGATTCGGATTTGGTCAAATGATCTGATTGATTGATAATCTTTTTGGACCAAATTTATTTTATTTCCATTTTTGTTACTTAATATTTGCAATCCGGATATTAATTAATTCACGCGAAAATTAACTTAATTCATTAAATTCGCGGAATTATTTTTTCCCAACGGAATTCATTTTCCCAAGCCTCACATTTTCACACACTGAAAACGAAAAACTGAAAACATTTTTGTTCTCTGAAAAATGCAATTTCCTTTCCCCTCATACTGCATTCTTTTCAAAACCAAAAATCAGTAAGTGTTGTGTGATTACTACCATTCGTTGAGTTCGCTGAAATTCTGCAGAATAGAATTTCGTTCTATCCTAGAAAGAATTAATCCAAACCTTTGGCAACTGTGAGGGGATTAAATTCTTTAAGGAAACACAGTTTTTCTGTGGGCTCGAAATAAACATATTGTTCTTTAGTTTATGTAAATAAATTACTATTTGATTAATAGGAATCACAAACTTAAAGAATTTAATAATTATACTTCTATTTCATCTAATATTTTGTTCTGGTTGGAGAATAAAATCCTCGGATTTTCTACTCCAGTAATCTACTCGATTTGAAGATATAAAAACTTCATCGAGATTATTACTTTGTGTGTTCGATTAGAAGAATATAAAAACTTCATCGACATTATTACTTTGTGTGTTCTATTTATTGATTCTGGTTCTGGTTTGTCGTCAAACAGAAAAATGGCTGATATCACTGTCGAGAACGTTACTGGTTTTGGTGCAAAGATTGTCGCCTCTTCCAGTCGCACCACAACTGTCCCTGCGATGGCTGCGGCAGAGAAGCCCGGAAAGTTTTCTGGCATAGACTTTAAACGTTGGCAACAGAAAATGTTCTTTTATTTAACAACCCTCAGTCTGCAAAAATTTATTACTGAGGAAGTTCCTGTTCTACCAGAAGAGACTTCGGACAACGAACGTTTCATCGTAACGGAGGCAAGGAATCATTCTGATTTTTTATGTAAAAACTACATTCTCAATGGGCTAGATGATGGTCTTTATAATGTCTATAGCGGCTGTAAGATGTCTAAGGAATTATGGAATGCTTTGGACAAGAAATATAAGACCGAGGATGCTGGGTTCAAAAAGTTTGTTGCTGCAAAGTTCTTGGACTTTAAAATGGTAGATAATAAATCTGTCATGTCACAGGTCCAGGAACTTCAAGTGATTACACATGATCTGCTTGCGGAAGGAATGGTAGTCAATGGAGCTTTCCAGGTTGCGGCCTTTATTGAAAAATTGCCGCCTTTGTGGAAGGATTTTAAAAACTACTTAAAGCACAAACGTAAGGAAATGACATTAGAAGATCTAATCATCCGTCTTAGAATTGAGGAAGATAACAGATCGGCTGAGAAGAAGGCTAATGGAAAACAAGCAATAATGGGGGCAAACATTATTAAAACTGCCCCTACAAGTTCAAAGAAAAGGAAGCGGGCTTCTGGAGGGAAGAATGTTCCAAGCAAGAAGAAATTCAAAGGAAGTTGTTACAATTGCGGCAAAATTGGACACATGGCTTCAGACTGTCGTGCTCCGAAAAAGGATAAGGAGAAGAAGAAAGGTCAAGCCAATATGGCTGAAATGAATAATGAAGTGGATAATCTATGTGCCATGTTATCCGAATGCAACTTCGTAGGTAACCCGCGAGAATGGTGGATAGACTCGGGTGCTACTCGCCACGTGTGTTATAACAAGGAATTCTTTTCTTCTTATGATGCAGTTGGCCCCAATGAGACGATTGTTGACACCCAATTTTGTCCCTCCTTTATTCCAATTTTTTTTCCTTAGGCTTCTAAATTTATTAACAATCTAAATACTTTATTTTCACCACTATTTTTTTATTGCTACTACTATTAATATTGTTATCCTCTTATTACTTTCATCCTCACTATTTTACTAACAACATTACTAGCATTATTTTATCACAATTTGTAATGGTTCGTCATCATTTCTTTTTCGGATTTGTACTCGTTAAATTAATTATAAGTCAATACTTTAGTAAGTCCTTTACTTTCTACATATTAATTACTAATTGTCTTCACATAGTATATTGTAAGCCCAAGAATAATTAAAATGAAGGAGGAAAGACCAATACTTCAGCCAATTAATGGCCCAAACAACAAGCATAATCATTTTTTTGCGTGGATTGCCCTTCTTTTGGGGTGGTCTTTAAATTTTGCCCCTCATATTTGTGGTCTTTAAATTATGCCCCTCATATTGCTGGTCTTTAATTTTTGCCCTTCGCATTGTAACACTGAACGTTCACGCAGAAATCATGAGGTTCTGAGTTCGAACCCCCGCTCAAGCATAACTTAAAAAATAAAACTAGAAGGCAAGATTTGGGTCGCGTGTATGCCGGACCCGTCATAAACTTATGAAGGAATTACCAAAGTTATGCCGGACCCGTCATACTCATGCCTTATGGGCAGACTTGGCATAAGTATGCCGGGTCCAGCATAACTTTGGTAATTCCTTCATAAGTTTATGCCGGGTCCGACATAACTTTGAGATCTCATGTCAACTTTTAACAGGTTTTTAGTGACATCAAAATTGTCACACCCCCGACGAGGAGTATGACAGGCTCCGACCCGTAAGCCGAAGTCACCTGACTTAACTGTTACTTGGACATCACATACCATAACTCAAGAACGTCTACTCGCGGAAAAAAAGAACGAACATCAAGGTATTCGATAAATCAACACATACATATACACATGCGGACCGACAAGGTCGCTACAACATCAAGTATATCTCAAAGCCGACAAGGCAATTAAAACATGTCAAGAAGCCAAAACAAGGCCGACAAGGCCATACATAATATTTACATATCCCACAATGTCCATGAGCCTCTAAGAGTACACATATGAACATATATTACACCAACAGAAAAATACCAAAAGATAGCAAGCCCGGAGTAGAGGTACTTGCTAGCACCGCTGAAGCTGGAAAGTCCTACTGTGGTTGCTCTTCAACAAATCTGTCAGGGCCTGCAGCACGAAATGCATCGTCCCGTGCAAAGGGACGTCAGTACGGATAAAAGTACTGAGTATGTAAGGCAGGAGGGCAACAACACAATTAAGATAAAATGGGACATTAGTATGGGCAAAAGAAAAATCCAACATCTGGAAGTAGCGCAAAAATGCAATGCATGATAAAATCATTTGTATGCTCATATGTATATATACCGGTATATAATAATTAGTATCCATGCCCGGCCGTAAGGCTCGGTGTCATATATGTAAAATCATGCCCGACCATTAAGGCTCGGTGTTATCATCATTAGCCCGCGTCCGGGGCAATATCATAACATGCCCACTGCAGTGGTGTGCGCATCTACGCGCCATGCCCTGCCGACTATAGCGCGGCACGGTGTAGTAAAATAGTGCAATACATGTATACGTATGTATATAACATTATGGGGCTGGACTGAAAAAAAAAACTGCGCAGAGTTTCGCTTTCCTTCCGTGATGCGGAAGGAAAGCACAGAGTTCTGAGGGCTTCCGCTTTTCTTCCGCGATGAGGAAGAAAAGCGCAAATGCCTGAAGCTCTCTACACAGAACTCTGTTTTCCTTCCGTAGCACTGTTCTGAGGCTGGTTTTGAATGAGAAATCAAGGGTCTGATTCTTGGCCTTTCGGGGTGACATAAGGTCGTTAACCCCCGAATAGTTTATGGAATTCATCTCGAGTCCGAAGGAATAATCGATGACGATGAGCGAAATAATGTCTTCAAACCAATCAAACAACAAGACCTTAAGATTGAAATTACAAGCATAGGAATGAAGTGACATTTGTTATGGAACGCTCGTGTTTATGTACCAATTGGATTCGTGCCAAAGAAAGAGGGAAACGAACACCTTACATACCTTATTCGTCGAGCCACCCCTTAAAGAATTCCTTATATCGAGGCTTGCCCTTCGCCCGAGCCTATATATATATATCGAGAGATATATCATTAGTCACACCTTCATCATAAATCCATCAACTTATAAATAATAATTGTGGAAGAATAATTTTCATATTTCCATCAACTCATGAACACCAATTTATGGGAGTCCAATTTGGGGTTACAAAAATTTGGGCAGAATTTCCCCTATATCATCGACTTCCTCCGAATACTAAAACAACTTCCAAACAATACCAAAAACATTGACAACAACATCCTCAACATTCTACAAAACAAATATATGTATTTCCATACAAATCCCTCTTTAAACTTCATCCATAAACCAACAACATCAATACAACAAACTACAACCTTTATTCTTATAACCATTTCCTTAATCAAGGTTAATAAGAAAAAGATTCAATGATTCATACCTTATTTTTCACTAAAGTGGCAAGATCTTCAATAAGAAAAAGATTCAATGATTCATACCTTAATCAAGGTTAATAAGAAAAAGATTCAATGATTCATACCTTATTTTTCACTAAAGTGGCAAGATCTTCAATACCCACTTGTTTCCAATCTAGCTTCAACACAAAACGATATGATACTCGCGACTATACGTTGTCCGGACTTCGATTAGCACTCTAGAGCTTAGAATTTTGCTCAAATCTTCACTTCTATGTGATATTTAAGAGCCTTTTTGGAGCTGAAATTTCTGGAACATTTTAGAGAGTTTTTGGATGAAAAAATGAGGGTTTGACCCTTTTTATAGGGGCCAGGCCGCAGCACTGTAGCTACAGTACTGTAGCGTTACTGTAGCAGTGCTGTTTCTGCTTGTCGGCTCAGTTTGTAACGTCTATAATTCTCTACTCCGATGTCCTATCAACGAGTGGTTTGTTGCATTAGAAACTAGACTCGACGAAATTCATCTTAGAATTTTGAAACACCTTAAAAATCCTAATATTCATGGAGATATACCCCTCCAAAGTTGACTCAAAATCCTGTTTCAAGTTTTTCGACAAACTTAATTTCCTTAATTTGCTTGGTCCCCGAGTCTTCCATAGATTATTGTATGAACTCAAACCCTCGTAACCATGAGATGAATGCGCCACGTCTAGACTTAACCAACTAATGCCCAATAAATTTCACGTACATGACTACGAGGTGTAACAAAAATGCTCTATTAAAATTCAAGTGGTTTTTGTGTCAATGTGGCCTAAAGAATTTCTTTGCTACAGGTCCTGTATTGGATATATTATAATTGCTCTTGTTAATATATTATGGGGTAGTGTTAGAAAAGAGTAGTTGTCGTGATTTTGTTCCATTATATCTAAGCCTAGTTTTTCATGAGTATTAGCACTATGATAATTGTTGACAGCATTTGCATAACGATGAGTGGAAGAGGCCACACACAAAGTTTTTACCATGAAGCCTTTTAGTTCTGTAATAATATTGGAAGGAGGACAATGAAATTCTTCCTAGGTACCCTCATCCGGTGGGGGCATACTTTTAATGGACAAACTTTTATGCCGGACCAGGCATAAACTTGTGAAGGAATTACCAAAGTTATGCCGGACCCGGCATACTTATGCCAAGTCTGCCCATAAGGCATAAGTATGCTGGGACCGGCATAAGTTTGGTAATTCCTTAACAAGTTTATGCCGTTAGGGGCATACTTTTAATGGGAAAACTTTTATGCCGGATCCGACATAAAATTGTGAAGGAATTACCAAAGTTATGTCGGACCCGACATACTTATGCCAAGTCTGCCCATAAGGCATAAGTATGCCGGGTCCAGCATAACTTTGGTAATTCCTTCACAAGTGTATGCCGGTTGGGGCATAGCGAATTTAAACTCTGCCTTGCGATTTTTTTTTTTAAATTTTGACTGTGTGGGGGTTCGAACCTGAAACCCATGGGGTTTAGCCGAAGGGCAAAACTTAAAGATTTCAAATATGAGGGGCAAAATTTAAAGACCACCCCAAAAGAAGGGCAATTCTGCGAATTGCCCGAAGAATCTGTTCCAACATTTATGGCCCAAACAGTTAAGCCCACTATCCGTTAAATAGATCAGCCCACACCCGCCTAAACTACCCAACCCGGCCCATTTATCTTTAAAACATTAGTCACCATCTAAACCCTAAACAAAAGGAGCCGCTCGTCCTTTTCCCTTTCATCTCTATGATCCTTTTCCTCTTCCAAACAAGAAACCATTTTTTCTCAACCATGGTAGACCATTACCGTGCCATTTTTGTGCAAGTATTATCTCTTTCTATCTTTGTCTAAGCGTATTTTAATGTCTCTGTCTCGTTTCGTGTTTGGATGGTACCTTAAATCTCGAAGCCAGAGTCTAGGTCTCTCCATTTTCGAGCAAGATCTGAATCAAATCATGTGAGTTTCGTCCTATTCTATAACGTTTAAGTTTCAAAACAACCTCTGACCAAGAGCTTGATCTCGTTTTCCCGCTCAAGAGTCCGCAAACCCTAGTCTTTTCCGCCTATATATATGACATATATCTTCAGCAAAAAAAAAAAAAAAAAAAAGAGAGAGATTTTCGGAGTTAAGTTTATTTTTTGCTTAGTCCCGTCTGATTAAGAAATCTATTTTTAGGAAGAGTTCCGTTGGGTCTGGTCTGATTTCCCCTTGTTTTGCAATTCTCTTTTGTTTCATTGTGTTCGGGTGTATTGAGGGTTGCACTCGAAAAGGTTCGAGCGTCGTTCGCGTTCGAGCGTAGACCCAAGACCCAAGGCTCTCGTTCTGCACCTACAAGAGGTAATACTCGACTTTGTTCTTCCTTCCTTTCTGTCGACATTATATCATGTAGTACAAAAATCGCGTCTTTAGGTTTTGATATGTTCGCGTAATATACGTTGGGATTTTGGAAGAGTATGCTTAACTTGTTCTTGTTTAAATCCATTTGATTTCATACATGTTCAATATATGATTTTTTTTGGTTGGTTTAGCTTTAATATGTGAGTTAATTCACTTTAAGTTATGAACCTATGTCAACATATAAACTGAATAGTTCAGTTTACTGGATTAGTATATAAACATATATACACTGTATATAAAAGCAACATACTATTGTATATCATGGACCATACTTGTTGTGTTGCTGTTGTTGACTAAAACCTAATTTTACACTCTAACTGTTCGACAAAGAGCGTGAATCAAAACTTAGTCCATTATATTGTAATGGTTATTTGATAAAAGCAAGAATCTTTATGTAGATTATGTTTTTTTTTAGCTGGTTGTTTGTTGGGTTTTTGTTGGTTCTCTTTATACATACACCACAAGTATATAAACAACATATACAGTGTATATAAAAGTAGTATACAATTGTATATTATGGAACATACCTGCTAGAAGCTTAGATGTAGTTCCTAATGCCATTTAACTTGACTCTGTCCTATAATGTGCAATTACAAGGCTATTTCCTTTATTCTGTCCACATTGCTCTTGCTCTTTTTGAAAATTTCTGGCATTCCGCCCAGCCCATATATGATAAAACAACATCAGCAAACACGAAAACAACTATATGCCATTTTGAACTGTTACTCTGCACCCTTCTAGCAAGCCAAACAACCTCATTCTTCCAGCAGTCCATTTGCCTATTTATGCCCATCCAGTGAAGAAGCTTTTTTTTCTTCATATGAAAGTGGAGTATGTGCATTCAAAGAGCAATGTACGTGGTTTTCATCAACTACAACATTACATAACTGATACAATGTGTTTACTTGCATACCCCAGCTAGCTAGTCTATCGTTACTTGCTAAGTCTATTTTTAGTTGCTAGTCTATTTTTGTACAACCATCTAGAGTATAAATTGGTGCCTTGGAATAAGGCCTTTGAGCAGCACTAGTGATTTCCATTGAACTTTAGGGATTTGTGGCATCATACAAAATGTGAGCTTTCTTTATACTAAACTTGGAAGCAGTGCTAAAGTTGTGAACCATGCCCTTGCATCCAGTATCTTTCTCACCAACCAAGTAGTTTGTTTTGGTGTTGGTAGTTCGCTTATATCTCTATTCTTTATATAATGTGTGTGAATCCATAACACCCAGAGTCTGTCTTTCTTTTGGTAACTGCACATAGTAACTTACTAAGTGCTGCCTTGTTCCAATCTACAAAGTGTATAATATTCAGTCCTCCAGATGATTTGGATTGACATAGAATTTCCCAAGATATAGGGTTCTTCTTGGCATATTAATTTGTTCTACTCCATAAATAGTTTCTGCATATACTTATTTGAATTTATCGATTCATATGAATCTATAATATATGCTCTTATATCTAGCACACTTTTTACATATTTAGAACTCATGTTATACGGCTGTTCGATTTCCTATTAAGAAGAATTATGAAATGTAACTTTTTTTGGAGATCATGCTTATAGGATGATATTAATCTTTATTTTGAATGGATGTCATAACGTGCTCTACTCCAGTGCTATAAATATCTTGATTGTTTTTTTGTTTATTGTGTTACCAAGAATCATATTTCCCCTCTAACTATTTTTCCCATTTCTTCTTTATTTGACATGTACACCGGAGGCGAAGAGTTTCATTTTGAGACTCAACGACACCTCTTACGGAGTCTGCATATCATTCACCGTCTTCGCTTTTATTTTGCTCAATCGGAGAATTGCAGAACATCATTACCCCTTTGTGAAATCCGAAAATGGCTAAAATCATTTTATGTCACTTTGTTTATTTGTTGGCGTGATTTAAATGACTTGTGTGACTAACCTTCCGCTTCTACTTTGTGTTATTGACTGTTACGACTTTAGTTACTCCTATGTAGCTTATAGCTAAGATTAACAAATATTTTAAAGGGCTATCCATCCGTTTTCTAAATCTGGAAACATATTTTATTCCAAATCAGATTTTAGTTCTTAGAGTTCCAGTTTGACAAGTGAAAAGTTGAAATGTATTTTTTTTTAGATGCCAAATAATCAATCTTCTTGAACATGAGTTAGATGCTTGTAATCAAGCCCCATTTAAGTCATAAAAAGTTTGAATTCTTTCTACACTCGTCATGAGGGGTTTACAATTATTTTAACCAAGTTTAACCGTTTTCAAGTTTACTCTTGCACCTGTGTTTTAAAGAAATTCAAAATACGAAACTTTCGTTTACCTTGAGATTCTTATATAACTAAGTATTTTAACTTACTATATCATACACACTATTTGAATCGACTGTTTAATTAATTAACTATTATCCTTATTCACTTGGTTGTCTTGCCACTTATTTAGGGATTACACTTAACCTAATTCATTTTAAGTCCGGTCGGTTAACCATTGTTAATTGATTTTAAAGGGTGCCTAATACCTTCCCTTTAGATTAGTTGAACCCTTATCTAGATCTTTTGGTTTCGCAGACATTAAAACGAAGTTAACTTTAGGTAATTACTTTAATTAACCTTAGGTGCCCTAATTCACCATAAATAATTAGGTGGCGACTCCCTAACTTTAATTAACCCCGAAATTATCGGGATGTTGTAAACTATTTTGACTCCGGTTAAAATAGGGTATAACGGCTTGGCGACTCCGCTGGGGATACTTAGGTTCTAACCATAACGGACTTAGTTTTTTAATTAGGATTTATGTGCTAACTTAGTTACTTTATTTGCTTAAACTGTTTCACATGTTATAAACTGCTTGCGTGATATATTGTTTGATATAAATTGTTTATGTGTTACCTGCTTTGATAAATTGTCATTCCGTTTCACTTTCCTCCACTCCTGAAAAATTCACACAAATTCACACACTTAAAGCTGTTTCGCGGTTCGTGGCCGTGCACTATTAAATCACCCTCTAGTTGGATAGATCTTGTGGATTTAGTCGATCGGCGGTGCAGTCGACAGCCACGGACTTTCCACTCCCATACTTGGGAGAGCCTTGTGTCATAGGAAACCAACTCTTAGTCAGCCTAAGATAGAGCTGAACCAACACCCTTTATTAGTAGCATACATTTCATGACCTAGGAAGTTTAATACCCTTAGTGTATTAAGCCCATTAGATGACTTCACCCAAACGTCCAAGTGGGTTCACGACCCCAAGTGACACTGATCATACTCTATGTGCATGTTTGATGGAGAATTGTGCCTAAATATTGACTATTTGCTCTAACTAATTAAACTTTAGGAGGGAGGGAATGACTAACGTTTCTATGACATTTCAACTGGTTTGGAAAACATCGTGATCTCTATTGATCCTCCCGAGACTTCCGAACATAGAACTACTATTAAACATAATGAACATATCGCCCGCTTGACTCTAGAGATTGAGGACCTACGTGGAGAACTGAATCGGGTTAGGGACTTGACCAATTTGTCCGTCACACTCCAAAGTCCACTTCCTGAACCTAGAAATGTCGCACCAAATCCACCTCGTTTTCCATCACTTGAATCTCCAGTTCCTGAACATTTTCCTCCACGAAAAAATGCGCCTACCAACAACACCTTTCCTCCAAATCACCCTCGCAAATCCACCAAATCCGTCATCCATCTATACTCCTCCACAAAGTTAACCACCCACCTACACTACCTACGCTACTCCTAATCCACCACCCGTAAACCTACCAAGTCAATCACTAGTTCATATTCCTTATGTTCCTTTACCCACCAGCACTAATCCACCACCTACAACTACTCCTCTAAACGCACCAAACCAACTACCTATAAATACCACTTATAACACACCACCTCCAGTCCAAAACACTCCCACCGTCCAAACTTATCCAACCCAGCATATACAAGGGGCACATTTTGCCACTCCTAATGCGCAATTTGTTCCTCCGGTATATGCAGCGGATACACAAGCCTTTACCAACCCAGTAACGGTCAGGTTTGTTGACACCCAATTTTGTCCCGCCTTTCCTCCGAAATATCTATTTACGCTTCTAGTATTTTTGGCAACTTTAAAAAATAATCATTTACATTTTTATTATAATTATTAGCTTTTATTAATACCGGCGTTTCATTATTCTATTGCAGTCACTAGTTGTTATTATTTTTGTTAACAACATTATCATAATTTGCGTTATAATCATTTCGGCATTTTTACCACCTTATGCATACGGATCGCATTTATTTTGCGCAATTAAATAATAGCGTTTATTCACTGATTGAAATCTTAAAATATTATCGCCGGGCTATTACAACATCGTATGATTTTATTTTTATCTAAGCACTAATAATTACATAATTTTATATTAAGTAATATTGTAGCACGCGTTACTATATCATTAATTGAAGGTCTTTTATTCAAATTCAGAAAGCCCATATTTTAAATCCATCAGCCCAATTTTAGGCTCATCCGTTCCAATTAATCCACAACAGCCCATACCCGCCTAAATCGACCCAACCCACATTCTAATTCGTCCAGCCCACACCCGGTTGAACTGACCCGGCCTACTACTACCCGACCCGCCTATTTAACAAAAGAAGCGATTAGGTTTTCCTCTTTTCCGCATCCGCCGCACCTCCCTTTTCTCTCTTCTCCCTCTCTCCTCACTACCCCTCTCTTCATCGACGATTAGAGAAAAATCACAGAGGCCTTTCACCTCTATCAGGTCGTGCATGGCCATATAGGGAAGGGAAATTAATGCTTGTCCTTTTCCCAGTCAGTTTTTCAACCATTGAAGAGGGTAAGATTTTTGTTTGCTTCTTCTTTCTCTTCTGTTTGCACACCAAGATCCTTAATGAGTTTTGTCTTTCGTGAACCCAAATTGCTTTCCTCATCAGTCCCTTTTCATTTTTTC
Source organism: Lycium barbarum (assembly GCF_019175385.1). Taxonomy (NCBI): domain Eukaryota; kingdom Viridiplantae; phylum Streptophyta; class Magnoliopsida; order Solanales; family Solanaceae; genus Lycium; species Lycium barbarum. Next base: position 12,629,590 of record NC_083346.1, on the reverse strand, counting down.
GGGTACAAGTTTTAATAGTTTTTGTTCTCTTCTTCGTGGTCTCTGATCGTTGTCATAGTAAAATTTGAACGTTGTTGACTAAAAAAAACCCCGCCCAAAATTTGAATCCCGGGAAACCCTAGTAAACCCTAGATTTCCCCCTATAAATAATCATTTCCGGAATCGTTTAAAGGAGAGGTTTTGGAGTCGCAGAAATCCCCTAAAAAATTAAAAGTTCTCTACCGCCGAATTCCCTAAAAAAATATAAGTTTTAGTTGCCTAGAATACCCTAAAATATCAGTCCTTTTAGCAGTCGTAATCTTGTTTTAATATCGAGTCAAAATACTAAATCAATATTTGTTTTCGTTTGCCTTGGTACTGCTTCGAATCCGAGCATCGCAAGCTTGGATTTGATAGTGTTCGAGTGGATATCGAAACCCCACACCCATGTCGCTGCACCCGGAAAAGGTAAATCCCATTCCTTTCCTTTTATTTTTAGTTTTGTATGTTTATGTGCTTGTATGATTCAGTTTGGTGTTTAGCTTAGTTACTGTTGTTCGATGAGTTAATATTATATTTTAGCTTAGTTCAGATCTCGTCGAATGCTGCCGTTATCATCTGGCTTAGGCTATTAGCATGTTTGGCTCGGTGTGAACATTGTTTCTTTATATGTTGATAATTCAATCTAGCAAATTCTATAGGTTCATTTTAGGTTTCATTCCTAGTTAATTTGGTTAATGATTAGTTAGGCATGTCGTTTGCAGTTGTTCATGTTAGTTAAACTTAATCCAATATGACCTAGTCAATCTAGTATGAATCAGTTAAATAATCATGTGGTTACCTTAAGGGCATGAAACAACCTTTTCATTAATCTGTCTTTGTGTTAGTTAGATTCAAATCAGTTAGTTATTGATTCGCTAAGTAGTCTCCTTATTAAAGGCTTGTTTTAGATGATTTCAGTTTAGCCAGCACCAGTGGTCTGTGTTGTTAATTCGCTATTGGGTTTAGTATCTAAAGAGCTCGGAATATGTTTCTTTAAAGGGATACAAGTATTAGACTCAGTTCTGTCCCCTATTGTTGGACTCTATATTTAAAAGAAGGAAGTTTCAATTTGTTGAGGTTGCTGTTTTCTTACTGTGATTTGGCATTCCCCTGCCTTGAATGAAACTTATTTGCCATGGTTTTCATGCACGATGTTGCCTTTCTGTGTTTGTAAAAAATCAGTTAAATGCTCTCTCTTCCTTGGTATGTTATAAAGATCTAAAATGAGCGGTTAAGGTTAACCTGTATAGCCATCATTTGAAAACTAGGAGACAGATTGGAGGAACAGAACATCTAAATCAGTAGGGAATAAGTGTTGGTTAGCGAGCATGTGTTATCATGTATTTGGTTTGGCATTTAGTTAAATTAGTTTGATCATAGTTAGTAGGTATTAACATCTGAATATATCTGCTCAGCCTCGTGTAATGGCAAGTATATGCTCTAAGTATGCTTGGGATTAGTCTGATTATAACGAACATACGATAGCATGTGTTTAACATTGGTAGGAATATCTTGATGGATTTTGTGATAGGTTGATTAGGCATTCTGAGATTTAAAACAAGTGGTAAAATGCTTGCTAATTGTAATCCTCCGTACTTTCTTTTCATCTTCTATTTTAGCTATGGTTTTATTATGATTTGATGTTTGGTTTGTAGTTTTCAGTTCCCGTTTCTGTTTGTTTAAAATTAGTACCAACAACACAACAACAACAACAGTGATATGCCCAATTGACTGTCTAAAATTAGTATGGGTTAGTTAATTAAATTTCATGGATGTTTAAGCTTTACATTGGCTACGGTATGAGTATGAAATATGAAAGCAGTCCTTTTTCAGTCCTCCATTTCGTTTTAGCTGTCATATGAGTTCAGGACAAAGGCATATGTTGAGGTCTGCTTTAATTTCAGTTGGCGTGACTTGTTTTTTTATTTTTATTTTTTGATATCGTTTGTATAAGCTAAACCATAGGGCTACAGTTGTGTTAATTGATCAAATATGTTTGTTAAATCCTGTTGAGTGTGATCCAGCGCATACTTGTCCTGTTTTGATTCAATGCAATGTGATAGCATATCTTGTTATGATGGTTTAGTGTGTTACCAAATCTTACAGTGGCATTCCACCCAGTCATTAGCATATTCCTAGTTTGCCTAAAATGAGTCAGAAGACTTCTGAAATCAGCATCTATAGCATGAATGAGTCTATTTGGTGACTTTGTGTCTATACAAATCTTATATGTTTGTACATTACAATGTAATGTGTTGGGATTATGTATATTGAGTTTATATTTTTTACATGCTTAACCTTATTCGTTGATCGCATACTAATCCTTATTTCTCTTTTTATGCATGACCATCGCACACGAGTCCAAGGGATTCGTCTTCCTCCGCATTCGGTGTTGGGTTAAAGCCCAACATTACCTCTCCCTCTGTCCAGCCCTGTCCGCAGCAAAACAAAACAGAAAGAAATAACATTCTGGGCCAAAGCCCAAAGTATGAATAGTCGCAGCAGTTGGGCCTAAAATGGGCCAGATCCGATATATATATATATATATATATATTTCTTTTTTTTTTTCTCTATCTTATTTTATCGTGTATTTTAATATACCTTGCACGACTAACTCTTTATTTTGGTTTTATTTTCTTAATTTAGATGAACCTTAGCGAAATTAGTAAGGTTTAGTTTTAGTAATGGGTAGTTAATTTAAGGAAAACCAATAGTTAATTCCATAAGATTTCATTCTTTTTTTTTTTTTTTTAAATTATTCATAGTATCTACAATATTTATTTTTATTAGAATAATTGATTTTCAAAAGAACATGACTACATATTTCGAATTAAAGGGATCATGATTTACTTTTACTATCTTAGAGATTTAAAAACGTCACTATAAACTCAAATATATTCTATAAACAATTTTTCAAGATTTATCCAATTGTACATATTTTCTTTTTAGCCGAATATAGTTAAATAAAGTTAGTAAAAGAGAAAGAAAACTCATCTACTTTTGCATCCTATTCATAAAATAAGTCTAGATTTTCTACACCACTATATTCATATAATATAATTTTATTCTAAGTTTAAATTGGCTAAGTCTTCTCTTAAAAGTTTCTACTTATATGCCAATCATTATATTTTGCAAATTTTATTTTTAAATAGCATTCTTATTTAAAACCTTAACAGCATTTATAAGTATTATTTTAAACAACATTATTATATTTTTCTTTAAAACCTTATCATTATTTACAAGCCCTTTTCTTAAAATAAAATGCTATATTTGCATCTTTAGCCTTAAATTAATTAACCTAAGGTTGACCGGTAAACCGTAGTTAACGGATTCTAAAGGATGGCTAACCCCTTCCCTTTAGGATAATCTAAAACCCTTACTTAGAATCACGCTGATTAAGCAGACCATTAACAGAGGTTTAGTTAGACTTTACCTTAGTTAATAAATTAGGTGTCCTAATTCACCGTTAAACTAATTAGGTGGTGACTCCTTAAAATAAAACAAAATAGGAGTCACCAATATGTTGTACTCTACTTTAACCCGTTTAAATGGGGTATAACAAGGTTCCAACCCGAGGTAGATCAATATGAGAAAATGGAAAAGGATGCAAAAGCAAGGGCGGATGATGTATTATTAAAGGAGATCCACAGTCTCAAAGAAGCAATGAGAAACCTTCAAGTTGCTAGGGGAAGCAAGAGTGTAGAATACGAGGATCTGTGTGTTCAGCCTGACGTCGATTTGCCCGTAGGCTACAAGCCACCAAAATTTGATACATTTAATTTAAGGGCTTATTGTGACAAACTGGTTGGAGTAGGTAGAGATCAGAATATAAGGGTGAAGCTATTCATAAGAAGCTTATCTGGTGAGGCTCTCACTTGGTATACACAACAAGACGTCCGTAAATGGCGTGGTTGGAGTGATATGTCACAAGACTTCATGGACCAATTCAGCTTCAACACCGATATCACACCAGATAGAGTCTACATGACTAAGGTAACTAAGAAGTCAACTGAGTCGTTCCGTGAGTATGCACGGCGTTGGAGGTCAGAAGCAGCCAGGGTTCAACCCCAGATGAGTGATAGAGAAATGACTGTCACCTTCATTGAATGCCAAGCCGACATATATTATGAGAAAATTATAGGCATGATGAGGCAGAAATTCACAGAAGTTGTCAGAATGGGACAAGCCTTAGAAGAAGGAATCAAATCAGGAAAAATTCAGGATCTTACTGCTTTGCAAGATGTAAGCAAAGCTATTCAATCTGGTTCTATCAGCGCGACCAAAAAGAAGAAAGAAGATGTTGCAGTCATGAACATCCAAGGGCATAAGCCGAGCCAAGCCATTACATACCTTAACCCTCCACAACAACCTTTCTACCCTTACCAATATGTTGAACCCTACCAAGCTCCACCAACTCCTTACCCTCTCTACAACGCCCAAGCAAACTACGACCAACCCCGAGCACCTCCCTATCAAAACCCATGTCCATATCAAACCGTTCAAGCTCCAACTTACCAAAACCGACCACATGCTACACCTAAAGCCCGTTCAACCCTGAAATAAAAAATACTCGTAACTACACTCGATTCGCTGAACCCTTGGCTCAATTATTTGAAAGACTGAAAGCAGCAGGCGTGATACAACCAATTGAAGGGAAAAATCCCGATCTTATTACAAAATGGTTTGATGGTTCCAAGCGTTGTGCATATCATTCTGGAGTTGCTGGGCACGACACTGAGGATTGCTACGGTCTCAAAAACAAAATCGAAGCATTGATTAAGGAAGGAGCGATCCAACTTACTGGAGCTCGGCCCAATGTGGACAACAACCCTTTACCTACTCACGAAAATGCCAACGTGAACATGATAACTGTTGAGGAAGATAGGGATTTGAAAGAAGCCATTGTGCCAATTGGGAAGATGAAAAAGGGCATGTCATCAACTTTTGTTGCTTCCGTGGGAACAGTCCAAAGACAAGCACCAATGAAGATTGCTTCTACAACTACTCACAATACCAAGACATCGACCATCTGGGGTGCCGAACCAGGAGAGAATTTGAAGAATTGGACTTGTACTCCGTCCCTGGTTCGCCGGGAGTCTTGGTAGATTAGACATGTGGTGAATTTTTGAAATAGCACGATTTTAAAAATTGAGGCCTGAATCGTGCCCAAAACTTTTTGTTGCTTTGCCTCATCTTTTGGAAGCTTAATTGCAAAATCTATGAATGCATTTCTGATTTTCCTTAACTGTCTATTATTTGTTATTTCTATTTTATTTAGTATATAAATTATCAAATCTGCCAATTTCATGATTGTGACATATAACGAAACAAATGAATAAAGTTTACGAATCGAACACGATTATTCGAGGACAAGACAAGATTACACTTGGAAGAAATTGAAATAGCCGATCGATAACCACACAAGCATGAAGGATATCAAGTCAAGAAGAAATCAAAGGACGACATTAGATTAGATTGCCTAGTTTGCAACCTTTCCTTTAATGTAATTACGAACTACGCTGACCTGATTCTCGCGGTGGGATACGTAGGCAGCCCACATAGGGTTCGGTTGCATTATAGCAGAAAATCCAAAAATCCTTATTATTTATACGTAAGGAGAACAACGCATGGCCTGATTCCCTCGGTGGGATACGTAGGCTATTGACATACGGCTCAGTCATATTTAGGTAGAAATCCAACAAACCTTTTGCCATTTATGTAACGGAACTACGCTGAACTGATTCCCTCAGCGGGATACGTAGGCAATCCACATGGAGTTCGGTCCCTTTATTAAAAAATTTCAAACCATTTTTATGAACCTTACGAACTACGTTCTGACCTGATTCCCTTGACGGGATACGTAGGCAACCTATATAAGGTTCGGTCACATCACAACATAAGTTTAGTGTACCCTCCCGAAGTCAAAACTGGGACAGATTTTGAAAAGAGATAGACGAGAGAATGGTTGGACATCGACAAGATTAAGGCTACCAGATAGGAAGTATTATAGACAAATGATGTTTCAATTGTTTCAGAAGTGTCACAATCTAAAAGTTGGCAGAATTGTTTTTACAACTTATATACATATATTTACATATATATCTTTCCTTATATACATATACTTATATGTATATCTTTCAAATGAAACACTCTCTTTCAATTGTTTTCACTACTATTCATCTACCGAGGCTTGAACAGAGGTCACGAGATCCAAACAAACTAGATGAATGGAGTGCCAACAACATCAAGTTTCGAGTCAACACGAATCAACTTCCCCCTCCCAAACTAAGAATTTTTCTTTGAGTGCAGGAACTTAAAAATCGCGAGACCAACAGTCAAGTCTATCGATCATGGCCGAATAGCATCATTTGGCTTATTATGGCCTCGCCTTAAAAGCCAAACGGCTTTATTTCCAACTTTATCTTTAATTTTATTTTTATCACAATAACTTTTTGACTTTATTAACAAATATACCTATTTTAGTAGGTTGTCGAGATTGAAGGCGAATTAAATCAGGATTACGTGTCATTAATTTGGCCTGTCACGATATCATCAACATCATCAGCCAAACGGCTACGCTATCACTTTACTCCACACTTTATCAATTACTTTATCATTCACTTTACCTACTTTAACCACTTTACCCTGAACTTTACAGGAATCAACATTAAGTCTCCAAAGACAACCGGAGACGTCATTTGGCTATACAACCTTATGTGCATAAGCCAAATTGCTACATTCTTATCATTTACTTTCCCAACTTTAACGACTTTACCCAGAACTTTACAGGAATTATCATTAAGTCTCCGAAGACAACCGGAGGCATCATTTGGCTATACAGCCTCATGTGCATAAGCCAAATGGCTACACTATTACTTTACTCTCTACTTTACCATTTACCTTACCAACTTTAACGACTTTATCCAGAACTTTACAAGAATCATCATCAATTCTCCAGAGACAATCGGAGACGTCATTTGGCTATACAGCCTCATGTGCATAAACCAAATGGCTACACTCTTATCATCCATTTTGCCCACTTTAACGATTTTACCCTGAACTTTACAGGAATTTTCATCAGGTCTCCGAAGACAACCGGAGACATCATCCACTTTACCTGCTTTACCTGAACTTTACAGGAATCTTCATCAAGTCTCCGAAGACAACCGGAGATATCATATGGCCATATCATTTATCATCGAGTCCCCGAAAACAACCGGAGACATTATTTTGCTATACAACCTCATCTGCATAGGCCCAACGGCTACATACTTACTTTACTCTCTACTTTATCAATTACTTTAGCATTCAGTTTACCTACTTCAATGACTTTACCTTACATGTTACAGACAACATTTATTATCGAATTCCGGAAGACAGCCGGAGGCCTTATTATTATCATTAAATTCTTCGAATACAACTGGGGATATTATTACGTCTTCGGCATAAACATCATGCATTCATTCAAGTCCAGGAAGACAACCAGACACAACATTTGGCCACACGACCTCATTATAAGCCACACGGCTTCATCCTCATTCTCCCACTCATATTTGTTATCATTTTACACTCTTTATAAGTTTTACACTTTCAACTTTACCCCAGACTCTGTTAATGATTTTGACATGAATTTCAGTTTTGCCAGAAAATACAATCAACATACAGAGACACAGCACAACATGGAACTTTATCTTATGCAGTGAACTGGGGCAAATATGCTGAAGAGGAATATCAAACTCACAAGAAAAGGTCACGGATCTACTCTCGAACTCAACTCCGCCTACGTCCACAAACATGTAATACGTGGGTTATCCAAAATTTTCTTTCATATCCACCGCTAAAACTCTACTCAATCAACTCCTTTCACAATCTTGTAAGCCTTTTCTATATCCCAGTCTCACCATAATTCAACACTGGGGCAAAAAGTGTAGCGTCGGTATCGATCCGCTTCTTCCGAACTACATACAACTTGATTCTCATGGAACCCGAGATATTTAGGCAACTCAAAACTGGGGTTCGACCATAATTTTTCAACATTCCTTCCATCCCATAATATTTTCCACCAATTCTCCTAACCCATATTTTCTCAAGTTCTTCCTAGTTCATATTTGTTGGTCGGAACAAAATTGGCTACTACGTCAACTTCTTCGCCCAAAAACTCTTGCATCGTCTCCGGTCGAAGAGGGGCATCTGTTGACACCCAATTTTGTCCCTCCTTTATTTCAATTTTTTTCCTTGGGCTTCTAAATTTATTAACAATCTAAATACTTTATTTTCACCACTTTTTTTTATTGCTACTACTATTAATATTATTATCCTTTTATTACTTTCATCCTCACTATTTTACTATCAACATTACTAGCATTATTTTATCACAATTTTTAATGGTTCGTCATCATTTCTTTTTCGGATTTGTACTCGTTAAATTAATTATAAGTCAATACTTTAGTAAGTCCTTTACTTTCTACATATTAATTACTAATTGTCTTCACATAGTATATATATTGTAAGCCCAAGAATAATTAAAATGAAGGAGGAAAGACCAATACTTCAGCCAATTAATGGCCCAAACAACAAGCATAATCTGCTCCAACATTTATGGCCCAAACAGTCAAGCCCACTATCCGTTAAATAGATCAGCCCACACCCGCCTAAACTACCCGACCCGGCCCACTTATCTTTAAAAAATTATTCACCATCTAAACCCCAAACAAAAGGAGCCACTCGTCCTTTTCCCTTTCATCTCTCTGATCCCTTTCCTCTTCCAAACAAGAAACCATTTTTTCTCAACCATGGCAGACCATTACCATGCCATTTTTGTGCAAGTATTATCTTTTTCTATCTTTGTCTGAGCGTTTTTTAATGTCTCTGTCTCGTTTCCTGTTTGGATGGTACCTTAAATCTCGAAGCCAGAGTCTCGGTCTCTCCATTTTCGGGCAAGATCTGAATCAAATCACGTGAGTTTCGTCCTATTCTATAACGTTTAAGTTTCAAAACAACCTCTGACCAAGAGCTTGATCTCGTTTTCCCGCTCAAGAATCCGCAAACCCTAGTCTTTTCTGCCTATATATATGACATATATCTTCAGCAAAAAAAAAAAAAAAAAAAAAGAGAGATTTTCGGAGTCAAGTTTATTTTTTGCTTAGTCCCGTCTGATTAAGAAATCTATTTTTAGGAAGAGTTCCGTTGGGTCTGGTCTGATTTCCCCTTGTTTTGCAATTCTCTTTTGTTTCATTGTGTTCGGGTGTACTGAGGGTTGCACTCGAAAAGGTTCGAGCGTCGTTCGTGTTCGAGCGTAGATCCGAGACCCAAGGCTCCCGTTCACTGCACTTACAAGAGGTAATACTCGACTTTGTTCTTCTTTCCTTTCTGTCGACATTATATCATGTAGTACAAAAATCGCGTCTTTAGGTTTTGATATGTTCGCGTAATATACGTTGGGATTTTGGAAGAGTATGCTTAAGTTGTTCTTGTTTAAATCCATTTGATTTCATACATGTTCAATATATGATTTTTTTTGGGTTGGTTTAGCTTTAATATGTGAGTTAATTCACTTTAAGTTATGACCCTATGTCAACATATGAACTAAATAGTTTAGTTTACTGGATTAGTATATAAACATATATACACTGTATATAAAAGCAACATATTATTGTATATCATGGACCATACTTGTTGTGTTGCTGTTGTTGACTAAAACCCAATTTTACACTCTACTGATGAGCCGTGAAATTACGGGATATTCGATGCTAATTCCTTAAGCTTTTGTGACTCTTCAAGCACTTTTGTTGTTACTTTTTGTGTATTTATGTTGTTTTGTAGGATAAGATGCCCGAAGAGCATAACGGAGCAAAATGGAGCAAAATAGAGCAAAACATACTAACATAGAAGAAGCGTGACCTGCGAGTCTGATAAGTTGATTTTATATGATTTAGAAGTGATAAGAAGAAACCAAGCGAAAATAAAGTCAAAAAGAGGCTAAATTGGACAGATTTGCAAAACTGTCAAAACTGGACAGTTTTGCAAAAACGGGACAGATTCGCAAAAAACGGGCAGAATTGCAAATCTGAAATTTGGGGCCTAAAAGAGAGGCTTAGGGCAAAAACATTTTCATCTTTGGCAGTTTTTTACAAGTTTTGGAGACTAGGTTTCTATACCACACTTTGGGGTTGAAGATTTGAAGATTTGGTTGAGTATTTCTTAAACCTTTAATTCATTTCTTCAATTCCTTGCTTTGTATTGTATATCTAAGTGTGTAGTATTTATTTTCTTCACTTGAATCTTATTTATGAAAATATTCTTGATTAAAGTGTTGAATGAAACTCTTGTTTTGCTTATGCATTGAATGATTTTTATATCTAATGAAGTGGGTTATTGTTTCTTTAATTAATCTCGTTCTTGAATGTTTCCAAAGGGATTAGCTAACCCTAGGACTCACCCATTTACTTTGATTGAGCTCGGAAGAGGAAATCTAGGTTGGGAAAGATTGATTAACAAGAATTTGGGTCATTAAACCCATCTAATAACTTGAGCTAGGAATAGGAAAGTTACTTGAGATTCAATTGGTTGTGCTTGATATCACACTCTAAGGCTTGGAAAAGCTTAGAGTGAAATTCATTGATTTGGTTGGAAGACTTTCAATGAGATTGTAGAAACCATTATCTATTAACATAAACCCGCTTTTAGTTGTAAAATCGTAAAATACGTTGGATCGTTACTTGAGTGTAATCTCCTATTATCCATGCTTGTGGCCATTGATTATTTTACTCGCTTTCTAGGTTAGTTTACATTTTTGCATTAGTTATAATTTTCTCCAAAAACCAAAATATTATCCATCGTTTGGCTTTAGCTTAGTTGGTGAAAGTTCCTTACTTTCTTAATCGCCTAGCATATTGTTCCCCGTGGGATCGACCCCGACTCATAGTTGGGTAAAATATATTGCATACGACCGTGTACACTTTCTCTTTGAGGAGTGGATTTGGACGTTATCAAAAATGGCGCCGTTGCCGGGGAACAATTTGGCGTATTTGGTTTAGTTTGGGATTTAAGCTAACTTGCTTTGGTCCAAACTTTCTTTGCTTTATTTTATCTTTAAAAAAAAAAAAAAAAACTGACCAATTTTTGCAAAACTGTAAAACTGTCCAGTTTTTGTTTCTGCAAAACTGTCCAGTTTTTGCAAAACTGTCCAGTTTTTGCAAAACTGTCCAGTTTTTGCTTTTGGTAAAATAAATTAAAAAAAAAATGGCATCATATAATGAAAATTGGTCGGATGGTAGTTGTTCATACTTTGATGACCCTTGTCTTTATTGTGGAGGACCACACTCATGGCAAAATTGTTTGAATTCTCTCGGGGGCGGATTGTGCGCACAATCCCAAACCTATGAGTGGAGTATTTGTGATAGGTGTGGTGGTCAAAATGATCATTGGGATAATTGTGCTTATTTGTCCTTCCCTTCCCCGAACCCCCACTATGACTATTCTAGTTTTGATTTTGATGATAGTAGGGATATGGAAGTGGAAGAAGCCTCAAATGCTCAAAATGAGAGGATAATGCTCATGTTGGAGACCATCCTTAAAAAAGTGGAAAAACAGGACTTAGCGGTTAAGGACTTGAGGCAACCACTTGATGACTTGAGGCAAGCAATTAATTGCAATGACAAAGCTATTCACACCTTGGAGGATCAAATGAAATCATTGGTTCATACTCATAATGCTCAACAACTTGAGGGTGTTGAAAGTAGGCAAGAAAGTGGCCAAAACATAAATGTCTCCAAGGGTGGATTTTTACAAGCTTTGAATGACCCTCAACTTGAAGCAAGCCTTGAAAAAGTGGAAATTGTGAGCCAAGATTGGCTTATGACTCAAGCTCAACAACTTGGAGCCTATGGAGATCATCGTGAAGGCATTTCAAGGATGATGGAAGAATTTTTAAAATTCATGTTGAGCAAAGTCAAGAGTTGAAGGAACTTGAAATTGCTATCCGTGACTTGAAAGCCGAATTGAATGCAAAAGTTGAGGTATGCAATACTCAACATCAAATAGTCATGGATAGTAGTTTTAAGTTACTTTCCAATGAAAAAGTGGTCAACATTGATTTTCAAGAGCTAATGATGAATTGCCAACCGACCAATCCAAAAATAATGCAAGATGCCAAGATTGAAGAAATGATACTAGAGTTGCATAAAAAAGTTCATGAAATGGTTTTTGAAGACTCTAGTTCATTTTTGGGTGAGGATGTCAAAAATGAAGTGAATTTGAAATTGAAGCGCATTGGACCACATTCTAACCATTTTTCAACATTGTGCTTGCTTGATGATATGAAAGTTGAACCAATCAAGCCAATGGAGAATTTTGGAGATGAAGAAGAAAGCGTTTTCATTTTGAAGTTTGCTATGCCAAGAAGACAAAATGGCATGCCTCACTTAAGGGCCAAGAAGTGCAAAATGCGACACCCGAGAGTTGGCCTCCTTGTTTTTCTACCACCGCCCCATGAGCATCATCATAATCTTGATTCAAAGTTGGGGCCCAAATTCATATCTTCCAAATGGAAGGAAAAGTGGTAAAGGTAACCGTCGTGCCGCGACGTTAAATCAAGAGCTTGATGGGAGGTAACCCATCGTTTTAAAAGTTTTAAATCGTTTTTGAAATTTTATTTTTTAGAATAGTTTAGTTTATGGTTTTTGACTAACCTGCAAAGTTTCAGAATTTTTGGAGTTGTTTTGAGCATGTCGGATTTCCGGACATCCCCCAAACCAGTAAAAGCTGCTGATTTTTTTTCCAGGTGTCATAACCTGCGAATCGCAGGTATGACCTGTGAGTTGCAGGTCACGTCGCAGGTTGTGATAGAGAGCAAAAAAAAAAAAAAACAGGTGACATCACCTGCGAATCGCAGGTCGTGACAGAGAGTAATTTTTTTCCTTCCTATTTTTATGTTTTGTTTTGATTATGTGCAGCGAGGACACTGCAATGTTTACAGTTGGGGGTGGCACGCGGTAGCACATTATATTTTGAAACTTGCTCAAAATTTTTGAAAATTTTGTTCTTTTGACATGTTGTGGATTAGTCACTCTTATTATTTTATTTTCTTTGAGGAAAAATGTGAAAACTCTTGGCTTGTTTGGTACTAATAGAGTTAGTCTCTTGCATGTGAAATTGAAATGTGAATACCCCTCCAAATTATTTTGTGGAAGTTAAAAAGCAAGGTACATAGGAAAGAATGATCTTTGTGACAACTTTTTGGCTCATTTGGTGACTCTTTACCTACTAGTTGTGTTTACTTTGGATTATGAGATATTGCACTAGTTGTTCTTGCTTGGGAAGTGAAATTGATCCATCTTGACTAGTTCATATGCCATGTGTGTGAGTGATTGTTGAATAATTCTTGTGTTTACTTTTATCATCTAGAACTTGCCCGGTTAGTCTTTCAATGCTAATTTTGATTTTGTTGTTTGGAGATATGACCTTGGGCTATTTTTGTGATTTTTGAAAAACGTCTCTTTAGCCTTTCTAGCCTATCATTGCATAAATAATATCACTAGTAATCCCATTTGAGCTTATGACCTTTTCTTTGATTGCCATATTACAAGCCTTTACCCTGTTCGATGAAAAGTCTCTTTTTTGAACCTTTCCCTCCTTGAACATGAACTTGTGAATTTGAGGCCAAAAGCCTAAGTTAGGGGTGTTAGTGTTGCTTGAGAGTGGTGAAAGTTGGTGTTGTGGAAAAATTCAAAAGAAAGGAAGAAAATTTGAAAAATACAAAAAGGTTGCAAACTTTTTGTGCAAAAAAATGTATCTTTGTAAAAAAAAAAAAAAATTAGAAATCAAGAAAATGGGTGCACAAAAAGAAGTTGGAATAATTGGGGAAATTAGTATGCAAAGGAAGGAGTGATGTTTTGAAATGAAGAGGAAAGTTTATGTAGTGTTCAAGGAGGGCGTAGTCACTTGTATCTCAAATACTTATCCTACTCTTTCCTAAGCCTACATTACGAGCTTAAAAAGTCCCTATGTGATCTCCAACTGAATGTTCTTGAGTTAGTGATGATTGAAAATAAGGGCAAGCTTATGGTGTGATATTTGTAAGCACTAGAATTTCTTTGTTGAGTGTGAGTGACTTTGTGTATTTGTCCCTTGCGTTATTGTTGTGAATATAGTGATTTTGGGACTTTCTTTCTTGTGAGGGCATATGGATTACGATAGATTGGTGATGTTCAAAAATTCCAAGTTGAGTCAAATGAGCATATCTAGTAAGCTAGTGGTTTTGAGTCACTTATTGAGGCTTGAGTGTTGTTGCTTGATGGTTTTAAATCTCTATTGCATTCTTGAAATTGTATTTTGAAATGAGGGAGTTATTTGGTTGAAGCTTCACATGCTTGTAGCCTAATTGTTGGTACCAACCAAAGTCATGTTTTTGTGCTTAAAGTGGATCCTCATTGAGATTTTTGTTTTGATTTGCTTGAGGACAAGCAAAGACTTTAAGTTGGGGGTGTTGATGAGTCGTGAAATTACGGGATATTCGATGCTAATTCCTTAAGTTTTTGTGACTCTTCAAGCACTTTTGTTGTTACTTTTTGTGGATTTATGTTGTTTTGTAGGATAAGATGCCCGGAGAGCATAACGGAGCAAAATGGAGCAAAATAGAGCAAAACATACGAACATAGAAGAAGCGTGACCTGCGAGTCTGATAAGTTGATTTTATATGATTTAGAAGTGATCAGAAGAAACCAAGTGAAAATAAAGTCAAAAAGAGGCTAAATTGGACAGATTTGCAAAACTGTCAAAACTGGACAGTTTTGCAAAAACGGGACAGATTCGCAACAAATGGGCAGAATTGCAAATTTGAAATCTGGGGCATAAAAGAGAGGCTTAGGGCAAAAACATTTTCATCTTTGGCAATTTTTTACAAGTTTTGGAGACTAGGTTTCTATACCACACTTTGGGGTTGAAAATTTGAAGATTTGGTTGAGTATTTCTTAAACCTTTAATTTATTTCTTCAATTTCTTGCTTTGTATTGTATATCTAAGTGTGTAGTATTTATTTTCTTCACTTGAATCTTGTTTATGAAAATATTCTTGATTAAAGCGTTGAATGAAACTCTTGTTTTGCTTATGTATTGAATGATTTTTATTTCTAATGAAGTGGGTTATTGTTTCTTTAATTAATCTCGTTCTTGAATGTTTCCAAAGGGATTAGCTAACCCTAGGACTCACCCATTTACTTTGATTGAGCTCGGAAGAGGAAATCTAGGTTGGGAAAGATTGATTAATAAGAATTTGGGTCATTAAACCCATCTAATAACTTGAGCTAGGAATAGGAAAGTTACTTGAGATTCAATTGGTTGTGCTTGATATCACACTCTAAGGCTTGGAAAAGCTTAGAGTGAAATTCATTGATTTGGTTGGAAGACTTTCAATGAGATTGTAGAAACCATTATCTATTAACATAAACCCGCTCTTAGTTGTAAAATCGTAAAATACGTTGAATCGTTACTTGAGTGTAATCTCCTATTATCCATGCTTGTGGCCATTGATCATTTTACTCGCTTTCTAGGTTAGTTTACATTTTTACATTAGTTATAATTTTCTCCAAAAACCAAAATATTATCCATCGTTTGACTTTAGCTTAGTTGGTGAAAGTTTCTTACTTTCTTAATCGCCTAGCATATTGTTCCCTGTGGGATCGACCCCGACTCATAGTTGGGTAAAATATATTGCATACGACCGTGTACACTTTCTCTTTGTGGAGTGGATTTGGACGTTATCATCTACCTGTTCGACAAAAAGCGTGAATCAAAACTTAGTCCATTAAATTGTAATGGGTATTTGATAAAAACAAGAATCTTTATGTAGATTATGTTTTTTTTAGTTGGTTGTTGTTGGGTTTTTGTTGGTTCTCTTTATACATACACCACAAGTATATAAACAACATATAAAGTGTATATAAAAGTAGTATACAATTGTATATTATGGACCATACCTGCTAGAAGCTTAGCTGTAGTTCTTGATGCCATTTAACTTGACTCTGTCCTGCAATGTGCAATTACAGGGCTATTTCCTTTATTCTGTCCACATTGCTCCAGCTCTTTTTGAAATTTTCTGGCATTCCGCCCAGCCCATATATGATAAAACAACAGCAGCAAACACGAAAACAACCATATGCCATTGAACTGTTACTCTGCACCCTTCTAGCAAGCCAAACAACCTCATTCTTCCAGCAGTCCATTTGCCTGTTTATGCCCATCCAGTGAAGAAGCTTTTTTCTTCTTCATATGAAAGTAGAGTATGTGCTTTCAAAGAGCAATGTATGTGGTTTTCATCAACTACAACATTACATAACTGATACAATGTGTTTACCTGCATACCCCAGCTAGCTAGTCTATCGTTAGTTGCTAAGTCTATTTTTAGTTGCTAGTCTATTTTTGTACAGCCATCTAGAGTATAAATTGGTGCCTTGGAATAAGGCCTTTGAGCAGCACCAGTGATTTCCATTGAACTTTAGGGAATTGTGGCATCATACAAAATGTGAGCTTTCTTTATACTAAACTTGCAAGCAGTGCTAAAGTTGTGAACCATGCCCTTGCATGCAGTATCTTTCTCACCAACCAAGTAGTTTGTTTTGGTGTTGGTAGTTCACTTATATCTCTATTCTTTATATAATGTGTGTGAATCCATAACACCGAGAGTCTGTCTTTCTTTTGGTAACTGCACATAGTAACTTACTAAGTGCTGCCTTGTTCCAATCTACAAAGTGTATAATATTCAGTCCTCCAGATGATTTGGATTGACATAGAATTTCCCAAGCTATAGGGTTCTTCTTGGCATATTAATTTGTTCTACTCCATAAATAGTTTTTGCATATACTTATTTGAATTTATCGATTCATATAAATCTATAATATATGCTCTTATATCTAGCACACTTTTTACATATTTAGAACTCATGTTATACGGCTGTTCGATTTCCTATTAAGAAGAATTATGAAATGTACCTTTTTTTGGAGATCATGCTTATAGGATGATATTAATCTTTATTTTGAATGGATATCATAACGTGCTCTACTCCAGTGCTATAAATATCTTGATTTTTTTTTTGTTTATTGTGTTACCAAGAATCATATTTCCCCTCTAACTATTTTTCCCATTTCTTCTTTATTTGACATGTACGTCGGAGGCGAAGAGTTTCATTTTGATACTCAACGACACCTCTTACGGAGTCCGCATATCATTCACCGTCTTCGCTTTTACTTTGCTTAATCGGAGAATTGCAGAACATCATTACCCCCTTTGTGAAAGCCGAAAATGGCTAAAATCATTTTATGTCACTTTGTTTATTTGTTGGCGTGATTTAAATGACTTGTGTGACTAACCTTCCGCTTCTACTTTGTGTTATTGACTGTTACGACTTTAGTTACTCCTATGTAGCTTATAGCTAAGATTAACAAATATTTTAAAGGGCTATCCATCCGTTTTCTAAATCTGGAAACATATTTTATTCCAAATCAGATTTTAGTTCTTAGAGTTCCAGTTTGACAAGTGAAAAGTTGAAATGTATTTTTTTAGATGCCAAATAATCAATCTTCTTTAACATGAGTTAGATGCTTGTAATCAAGCCCCATTTAAGTCATAAAAAGTTTGAATTCTTTCTACACTCGTCATGAGGGGTTTACAATTATTTTAACCAAGTTTAACCGTTTTCAAGGTTACTCTTGCACCTGTGTTTTAAAGAAATTCAAAATACGAAACTTTCGTTTACCTTGAGATTCTTATATAACTAAGTATTTTAACTTACTATATCATACACACTATTTGAATCGACTGTTTAATTAATTAACTATTATCCTTATTCACTTGGTTGTCTTGCCACTTATTTAGGGATTACACTTAACCTAATTAATTGTAAGTCCGGTCAGTTAACCATTGTTAATGGATTTTAAAGGGTGCCTAATGCCTTCCCTTTAGATTAGTTGAACCCTTATCTAGATCTTTTGGTTTCGTAGACATTAAAACAGAGTTAACTTTAGGTAATTACTTTAATTAACCTTAGGTGCCCTAATTCACCATAAATAATTAGGTGGCGACTCCCTAACTTTAATTAACCCCAGAATTACCGGGATGTTGTAAACTATTTTGACTCCGGTTAAAATAGGGTATAACAACGATTTTCATGGTCAATTCTGCTACTGCCAAAATCGAGGGAATAGGCAACATTGCCTTGAAGATGACAACTGGAAAGATTGTGACGCTCAAGAATGTCCTTCATGTTCCAGAAATGCCGAAGAACTTAGTCTCAACTTCACTACTAGTCAAGAATGGATTTAAATGTGTTTTTGTTTCTGATAAGGTTGTTGTTAGAAAAAACGATATGTATGTTGGAAAGGGCTACCTCACAGAGGTCCTTTTCAAACTCAATGTAATCTCAGTTGATATGAATAAAATTTTTCCTTCATCTTATTTACTTGAGTCAAATAGTTAAAACCCTTCTCTTCTCTCTCAGGCCGATGGAGACCTAGCCTTCCATGGCTGCTTCGGCCTCTCCCCATCCTCCCATGGTTGTGGGAGAGAAGACTACTAACACTACACCTCAAACTACCTACGCTGCCTGATGTGTCGTGAAATTACGAGATATTCGATGCTAATCTCTTAAGCTTTTGTAACTCTTCAAGAACTTTTGGTGTTATTTTTCCTGTGTTTATGTCATTTTGTAGGAAAAGATAGTCGAAAAGCATAACGGAGTAAAATGAAGCAAAATAGGACAAGAACACACTGCACGACATGCAAATCTCATGTCATGCCTGCGGTGCCACAATCACACCGCAAAATGTGACAGACTGCTGAGGAAGAGGGATGAAGAGTTGCGCAACCTGCGAGTTCAACATGCGGCACAACATGATCACCGCAAAGAGTGACAGTCACTGAAGAAGAGAAATGAAAAGTTGTGCCATATGCGAGTCCAACATGCGGTCCGCATGTTAAACATGTCGTACAGCAATGCTCACCGCAAAGAGTGACAGGCCACTGAAGAAGAGAAATGAAAAGTTGTGCCATATACGAGTCCAACTTGCGACTCGCATGTTCAACATGCGGTACAACAATTCTCACGCAACTTGTGCCAGAAATTTGGGAAGCTTGAAAGCAAAAGCACAAGGTGCGGCGGCTGAGCACGACATGCGTCTCGCATGTCTGTCTTGCGACACACTATGCGAGACGCATGTTGCATCTGCAGGGGTACTTTTGTCTAACTTTATGCACGTTTTTGGGAGATATAAATACCTAACTAGGGTTCTGACAAGGACATTCTCTGCACTTGATATTGTCTTTTTGGGGGGAAAGCATTTATGTCTGGTTGTTGAAGCTTTAAAGAAGAATCTTGGACTTTATTTTGAGCTTTTTCCCAACAAACTTTGTAAGCATTATGACTACATTATTTATCTTTGTTTCTTACTTAATGCAAATGTCTAGCTAATTTCATTAGCTAAGGTTGTGGGATCAAATGTGTTAGTAATGTGATTGGGTTTCATATTCGTACCTCATTTGTATGTTGATGATGCATTCTATCTACTCTTCGTACCTTAATATCTCTTGATGGTTGCAAACATCATTTGTGCCTAATCACTTTCACCTTGCTTGAGAAAGGGGGTGGAAGTTAGGAAAAGGGTTAGATAGCAAGGATTTGGGTCAATATACCAACCTAATAGCTTGGGCTAGAGATAGGATGGCTAACTTGTAGCGTATTGGATGTATACATAGTTCACATTCTAAGGCTTGAGAAAGCTTAGTAATGATCTTTATTGATTTGGTCGAAGGACTTTTAATAAACTTAAGCAATCCAGCGTTAATTGCATCTCAACATTTGAAGAAGTTAAATTGATATCCACTCGCATTACTTTCCATTGGAACCACAACCTTAGTCACTCTCTCTAATAGTTTACATCTCATTACAATATCATTTAATTATCGGTAACCAATCATTAAACCCAATATCATTGTATCCCCTCGTCCTCGAAATTTAGACTAATAGTCGAGCGTTACACTTGATACGTCTATTTCTTCACTGTATTCTCTGTGGGATTCGACCCCAACCTTGCTGGGGTTCTATATTTGACAACGACCGCTTACTCCTGATAAAAAGGGTGTAATTTGGGCGTATCACTGCCAAGCTACATCCCAAAAAATGTGCACAAAATATACCAAAAACCAAGCTTAAACCTATTGAGTTTATACATGGTGAACCTACTGTTCAATTTACGTTGAAGGAAGTGGAGCAATTCACTATTGAGGAAGGCTTGCATCAAGCCATAATCATTAAATACTCATTCGGGCATCCCAATATTCATGCACTTCGAGATATTATTCCTAAACAATTAGGTGCACATGGAAACTATGTGATAGGGTGGCTTGCACATAGGCACATCTTGGTAAGGTTTGATTTATATGAAGACTATGTTATGGTTGTCTCTAGGCTGATTAGCTCGTTACATAGTAATGGTGAAGATTATATGTATCGAATTTTCCCGTGGACTAGGAGTTTTAAACCCAATAAAGAAACACCTATGGCATTCGTATGGATTTCACTGCCAAATTTGCCACCAAATCTGTTTGCTCGTGCCTCATTATTATCTATTGCATCAGCAGTTGGGAGACCAATTTCAATTGACAAGGCAACGAATGAAAGATCTCGTCCAAGCACTACAAGGGTAAAAGTTGAATTGGACCTACTCGATAATCTACCTAATCGTGTTAGGGTGCATTATTTGGACGAAGAAACTGGGAAAGTTGTCGAAGAATTTCAGAATATTGTTTTTGACAATCTGCCTTCATATTGTAAGTTTTGTCATCATCAAGGGCATGAAGAAAATAGCTGCAGATTGATTTTGAAAAAGAGAGGTTTTCAACAAGGTGATATTGAGCAGTTGCATGGGGACAAATTTGAAGGTGATTTACGTCAATTATTGAATGAAAAAAAGAATAAAGATGTTTATGGTTGTGGAAACAAACCTGGGAAGGCTCATGGTGCAAATGGTATAGCAGACAAGGTTGTGGAAAATATAGATGACCAAATGGCTTTACAAACAACAGAAACTGCAGAAAAAGATGCATACAAACATGTTGCTGCAGTAATCTCTAATGTTGTGCAAACTAAAAACAAGTTTGCAGCACTAGAGGAGGGTGAGGATGAGGCATCAGTGGTGGAAATTTCTAATGATGTTACTGGTAGGAAGCTGGTTGTAGCAGTTTCTGAGGCTCATGTGGATAAGGTAGAGGTTTTAGGGAAACAGTTGGTATGTTCATGAGGGTACGATTGGTACAAATACTGCTGGAAATACTCAGCAACGGTTGGTTAATGCACCAGTTCTTTCAATTGCACAAAAGGTAGCAGATGGCTCAGTATTGCCCGAGAATTCTGATAAGCAACTCAGTGCAGTACCAGAGGCTCAAAACAATGCAGAAAATGGTGTTAATGTTGCTGTTTTTGCTGGAAGGCAGAAACACTCATCTGGTAAGACTAAGCAGTGGGTTGAAGCCTCTTTTCCAAGTCAAAAGGTGCAGAAGGTCACTATGAATAAGTCTTGCCATGAGGTTCCTTCCACCACTTTTAGTTTTAGTGGTGAGAGGAATTTGTAAAGTGATCAGATTGAAGAAAATGTGGAAGAAGGTGAGATTGCAGATGTGATAAATATGGAGACACAATTTTCTATAACACCTGCAGTTCAAGCAGTGAATGATGTTGCTAAGAATGGATTGGAGAAGCAGTTGGTTGCAGCTGTTGGTGATGGTAAGCCTGTGGAGGTTGCAGAAAGTCCATCTGCTTTACAACTGTTTGCAGATGCAGTTCATGTAGCTGACAAGGCTGGTGAGAAGCAACTTAATGTTAATGCCAAAGCTTACACTCCAATAAAGACTACGAAGCCATCTATGAAAGATATTACTGTTGTTGTTTTGCCTATTAATCAATGCCAAACAGTGCAGAAGCTTGTTACTTTGAACCAAGCTTGTTTAGAATTTCCTTCAAATGCTACTAACACTGATAGGGATAGACAGCTATGGAGTAATCAAGAAGAAGAGAATGGTGAGGAGGATGAATTTCCATGTGGTACTAAATCTGCCAAGGAAATATCTGAGGAGTCTAGCACATCTTCACAAGAGTTAACTGCAGGTCATACTATTGAGAAACAAGGCAATGTGGTTTTATCAGGATTGCAAAATCAGGGACTTTCAGGTCTTGTTACTGAAGTGAACAACCTTGTGACTTCATCTAATGGTATTGACTTTTATGGCAATGACCAAAATAATGTAAAAGGAGATGGTGCTGAGGAGGAAACACATGCAGGCAGTTCAGAATTTGTCCAATCTGCTGCAGAACCTGCAAAACAAGTTGTTAGTAGTTGTGTCAATAAGCAGCAGCCAAGTAAAACAAATGGCCAGAAACCAATTCAACTACAAACTGTAGGTATTCAGTATGTGCAGGATTCAAGTTCCAATTTGCAAGCAACCAAACAAGTAGTAGCAGCAGGTAATATAGTAAGTATATCTGCAGCTGTTACAAGTACTGCATATGCAGTAGCACAACAAGGTATGCTTCAAAATCCTCATAGTAATTTGCAAGTGGCAATACCGGCTGGTGAAGGTCCTAGGATTGACATGGATGAGGAGTCGATTGCACAAAACTTCCACAATGCTACAAGGGATGGGGATTTGTCTCCTAGACAGGTGGAAAGTGTAAAAAGACACAAAACTCATGCAAGGAAGGGCAGTTGGATGGGAAAATGAATGAAGAATTTGTCCCAAGGCAGACACCAATGAGACAAGCAAAATAGAATGTGGCAGTTCCTGCCACTTCAACAAAATCCACAAGATCCAAGAAGAAATGATAAAGCTGCAGGAAATTTTGGAAAGGCATGAACAACAAGACAAGGTGGAAAATTCAATGAATATAGAAGATTTTACAAGTTCAGAGATTAATTCTGTCTTTATTCTTGTATTATTTTCTCATTATTTCAGCATTATCATGTGTAACATCATCATAGAGTGTGTTATAAACTCTATGGTGATCATAGCTTATTTGATCATTTCGAGTTCATTTTTTCTCCATTCCTGCTAGTTTAGAGGTTCTTTGCCTCATAGGATTAGTAAGGTAAGGCCTAGTCCCCTTACTTGTACTCTCCCTTTGGGGTATTTTTGCTTTCTAGAAAATTAATAAAACTAGCCCTAGGCCCAAAAAGCCTAGTGGACTTTGATAAAAAAAAAGAGTCAAATAGTTTATGACATGCACGTTTGGGACATGTTAATTATAAAACATTGCGAAAAATGATTAACTTTGAAATGCTTCCTAAGTTTGAATGCAATAGTCCAAATGTCAAGTATGTGTTGAATCCAAGTATGCTAAGCATCCTTATAAGTCTATTGAAAGGAATTCCAATCCTTTAGACTTAATTCATACCGACATTTGTGATATGAAGTCAACACCATCACGTGGTGGGAAAAAGTACTTTATAACTTTTATTGACGATAACACTCAATATTGCTATGTGTATTTACTTAATAGCAAAGATGAAGCTATTAATGCATTTAAACAATACAAAAATGAAGTTGAAACACAACTGAACAAGAAAATCAAAATGATTAGAAGTTATAGGGGTGGAGAGTATGAATCTCCCTTTGAAGAAATATGCTTAGAATATGGAATTATTCATCAAATTACTGCCCCATACACCCCAAAATCCAATGGAATTGCGGAAAGAAAAAATCGAATATTGAAGGAAATGATGAATGCCTTATTGATAAGTTCTGGTTTACCGCAAAACTTGTGGGGCGAAGCTATCCTTACAGCAAGCCGAATACTCAACCGAGTGCCCCATAGCAAAACAAAGTCCATTCCATATGAACAATGGAAAGGTAGAAAGCCTAGCTTAAAATATTTCAAAGTGTGGGGGTGTTTAGCCAAAGTACTAATTCCTAAACCCAAATGGGTAAAAATTGAAACAAAAACCATTGATTGTGTTTTTATAGAATACGCCACCAATAGTAAAGCGTATTGTTTTCTGGTTCATAAATCAGAAAATCCCGACATTCATGTTAATACGGTAATGAAATCTGATAATGCTGAATTTTTTGAGAATATTTATCCGTATAAAATAGAATGTGAGTTGTCTGGTGAAAGACCTAAACGATCTCGGGAAGAAACAAAGGAAAATATGCCTAACGAAGAGAATCCAAGACGTAGCAAACGTCAAAGAACATCGACTTCCTTTGGCCCAGACTTTTTGACATTCTTAGCAGAGAATGAGCCTCAAACTTTCAAGGAAGCAATGTCTTCCCCCGAATCACAATATTGGAAAGAGGCAATCAATAGTGAAATAGAATCCATATTAAACAATCATACTTGGGAATTGGTTGATCTTCCTCCGGGAAACAAACCTTTAGGCTCCAAATGGATTTTCAAGAAGAAAATGAAAGATGATGGCACTATTGATAAATATAAGGCAAGACTCATTGTCAAAGGATTCAGACAACAAGAAGGTCTTGATTATTTTGATACATACTCACCGGTAACAAGGATAACATCCATTCGGGTGTTGATAGCATTGGCTGCGGTGTACGGACTCCATATCCATCAAATGGACGTGAAAACAGCCTTCTTGAATGGAGAGTTAGAGGAAGAAATCTATATGGATCAACCCGAAGGGTTCATAACTCCCGAAAAAGAGAAAAAGGTGTGTCGACTTTTTAAGTCACTTTATGGACTTAAACAAGCACCCAAACAATGGCATGCAAAATTTGACCAAACAATATTGGCAAATGGATTTAAAATTAATGAATGTGATAATGTGTTTACGTTAAGAATGTTCCAAATCACTTAGTCATTGTTTGCCTGTATGTTGATGATATGTTGATAATGAGCAAAGACATTGCCGACATAAATGCTACTAAGCATATGCTTGCTAGCAAGTTTGATATGAAAGACTTAGGAGTTGCTGATTTAATTCTAGGAATTAAGATCCATAGAACTCCACAAAGTCTAGCATTGTCACAAACTCACTATGTTAAGATGGTACTTGAAAAATTCAAGTATCTGGAGTTTAACGTTGCAAAGACTCCGATTGACATGAACCTTGCTCTTACAAAGAACCAAGGTCAAAGCAAGTCTCAATTAGACTATGCTCGAGTGTTGGGAAGTTTGATGTACATTATGAACTGTACACGACCAGATATAGCTTGTGCAATAACTAAATTGAGTCGTTACACAAATAATCCTGACCGAACTCATTGGATGGCAAAGAAAAGAGTTTTGGGTATCTACAATACACCCAAGACTATGCTTTGCACTATAATAAATATACTGTGGTAGTTAAAGGATATAGTGATGCAAATTGGATCACCGGATCATCTGAAGTTAAATCCACAAGCGGATATGTTTTCACCATTGGAGGAGGAGCAGTTTCTTGGAAATCATCCAAGCAGACATGTATCGCTCGCTCTACAATGGAGTCAGAATTTATAGCTTTGGATAAAGTTGGTGAGGAAGCTGAATGGCTACAGAATTTCTTGGAAGACATTCCGTTTTGGCCTAAACCAGTAGCACCTATATGCATAAATTGTGATAGTCAAGTTGCAATAGGAAGGGCTGGAAGCGTCATGTATAACGGAAAATCTCGTCACATACGACGAAGACATAATACCGTTAGACAATTACTCTCTTGTGGAATTATCACAATTGACTATGTAAAGTCAAAGGATAATGTGTCAGATCCACTTACAAAAGGCCTAACTAGAGAGGCGGTTGATAAGTCATCAAAGCGAATGGGATTATGGCCAAGAACAAGTCAGAATAATGGTAACTCCACCTAGCTGACTGGAAATCTCAAGATCTAGGTTCAAGGAGATCAAACGAAGTTATGAATGACAGTTCAACATTGTCGTCAAACTCAATCCATTCTCATGATAAGACAATGTTCAGGAACAAGGATAAAGCGCAAAGGCTTTTTAATGGTTTCTAAGTCTGATACGAAGTATATCATCAAATTGTGTATCTACAGGATGACACGTTTAGGAATCACCTATGTGAGCGTGAAGTGGAAGCCGCTTCAAGGAGAATTAAAGTAAGGCCAGTTCTCTACACACTCATGAAACCAGGCAGTGTTCAAGGCTGAAACGAACACAACAATGAGAACTAAGAATGGTTAAGGGTTAAGTGTGTGACATATGTTGTCTAGATATACATTAAATATCGACGGTTCAAAGATATCAAATCTACCAATTGATCGAGTATATCCAATGTATGTTCACTACGGAAAGTTCAAAGGGAAACCTACTTACCCAGATGCGGTTAATCCTTACCTGTAATCACACAAGTTTTTTTTAGGCATGTTGCATATATATCCATTCCCCATTCATGTGGGGTATTGTTGAGTTTAAAGTCCACAAATGCATTAAGTGAGAGACTTTAAAGGTGAAGTATGAATTGGGAAATGGAGGGAAACAAAAGTGGAGGGAAATGAAAGTTTGAAAAACAAACCTTTCAAGTGAGCACTTCTCTCACATTGGTGGTTGAAAGTGTTATGTGTGTGCTTATATTAAGCAACACATTCTCTAGCTCATAAAGGGTTGAGAAGAGGACCACCCCTCGCGCCGTCGTCGTGGCTTGGCTTGGCTTCGGCTTCGGCTTCGGATTTGGATTTGGATTTGGTCTGATGATCTGATTGATTGATAATAGTTTTGGACCAAATTTATTTTATTTCCATTTTTGTTATTTCCAATCTGGATATTAATTAAGTCACGTGAAAATTAACTTAATTCATTAAATTCACAGAATTATTTTTTCCCAATGGAATTCATTTTCCCAAAGCACATAACGATGACCAACGGTCATCTCATTCACCGAACAGGCACTTTCACACCTGTTCGATAAAAAATTACAGGCTATAAATTTTCAGAGGCTTCGCCTCATTTTCACACACTGAAAACGAAAAACTGAAAACATTTTTGTTCTCTGAAAAATGCAATTTCCTTTCCCCTAATATTACATTCTTTTCAAAACCAAAAATCAGTAAGTGTCGTGTGCTTACTATCATTCGTTGAGTTCGCTGAAATTCTGCAGAATAGAATTTCGTTCTATCCTGGGAAGAATTAATCCAAACCTTTGGCAACTGTGAGGGGATTAAATTCTTTAAGGAAACACAATTTTTCTGTGTGCTCGAAATAAACATATTATTCTTTAGTTTATGTAAACAGATTACTATTTGATCAATAGGAATCACAAACAATTGCATGGATATATAGGGTTAAAGGATACCTTCCCCTCTCAATACATAGCGAGAACTTAATGCATTAGACTGCCTTTTTAATATAAAAATCAACTTCAATGAACACGGAAGTTTTTTTTTTGTTTTGTTTGAAAAACTAGAAATCACCATTTGATTCGTCTATCTTTAATTGCTCCGCAGAAGAATTTGCAATAAAAATGGTGGTGAAGATAGAAGTGCTTCCTCTGAAACAGTGTACATGGACTGGTTGGCTCTTCAAAAGGTCACGAAGGCTTACATACTTATAGTCTTGCATCATTTTTTTAAATGAAAAAAATGATAAGTGAAGCGAAGAATTATTTAGTTAAATAATGAAACTTGGAGTAGTATATAACTATATGTTGGAAAAAGGACATGGGTAAATATCACAATGTGTGACGAATATCTAATATGTTGAAATGGGAAGTGTGCATAACCTGAGGCCACGGTGTGAGATGCATGTAGGCTTTTCTTCTTTTCCTATTTTAACCAAATATAAAGATTGACGGGTGATATGTCATATGCGACCTGTACTTGTTCTTGGAAATTGAACTCCAAAACCTTGACTTTGATATCACTTAGCTTGTTGAGATCAAGTGCTTGCTATCATCTGAAGACGCCTTTTCGAAAGAAAAAGAAAATATATCATGCGAAAAACTATAATTGATTGCAAGAGCATAACTTTATCTCTTAGCCAAACTCATCAAATAAGTCTCATATCCTAGCTTTAACCCCTGACCTTGATCTCATATAAGAGATTTGATATTCTTTCTTTTCAAATTATAAGAGGGTACGAAATCTCATTTTCTCTCTACTTAGATAGGATATTGACATTATCAAACAAACGCATGTCTATTTAACTTATAGGAATAGTCAAAGATGAGAACATGCATAACATTCTTAATTAGCATCTTACCTTCTTTTAAGCTTTTTGATTTTGAAAAAATGTGCCAAATTAAAAAGGAGATGTTTTCCTTTGTTCTTGCTTATAGTTAAAGAAGAACCTGTTAACTCAAGTCGCAAGTCAAGTAGTATAGATCCGTTGACGTATAGAAAATAAAAATGTGCGAGTAATTCCGTCAGCACGCATGCTCGAAGAGTGCTTTTTAGGAGATGGAGATTGTGTTTATTTGGTAGTATTACAATAGGTTAATTTGGATAAGTTAAAAGATAAAGTAGTTGTGATTAAAGAAGGGGATAAGACACTATTACCCTCCTGAACTATACCCGAAGTTGCTACGACATACCTTACCTTTTCCTGGGTCCTATTATCCCCCTAAACTTATTTAAAATGGAATAATTACCCCCCTAAACGCTGACCGGGCAAGGAGAGTGTGTTTCACTCTCTTTGAGAGAGTGAGAAACATAAAAAAGGGAAAACTTAATTTTTTCTTAAAAATCTGTATTTTTTTAAAATATGAAAATAAATGTAGTTTTCCAAATTTAGTTTTAAAAACGGGTTTTCCACATTTTAAAAAAATAATTATTTTTTCCAAAATTTTATAAAAATCAGTTTTTTCACATTTTGACAAGAAAAACACCTTTTCCGAATTTTATTTGAAAAATAAAAGTGTCCTAAGAAAATGAAATCATGAAAATTAAGATTTTTAAGACATTTAAAAAAATAATCAAGTTTTCCATATTTTTAACAAATCGATTTTTCCATATTTAAAAAAAAAAATCATGTTTTCAGTTTTGTTTTTAAAAAAAAAACAAAAAAACAAAAGGGTTTTAAAAAAAAATCAAATTTTCAAAAAAAAAAAAAAAAAAAAAAAATCAAATTTTCATTTTTTTTTTAAAAAACGGGTTTTAAAAATCATTTTTTCAAAGAAAATTACTAGTTTTAGAATCTAGTTGGGCAAAAAAAAGATTTTTCAAGCGATTGTGTGATAACTTTTTCCTATGTTTTTAGTTTTGTTTTTTTAAAAAAACAAATCAAATTTTCATTTTGTAACACCCCGTACCTTTAACGTAAGCTTTGACCATGATCCTAGACTTAGAAATCAGGTAAAGAATGTGAGAATTGGAATTTCCCTATTCCGTTGTAGGATGGGAGTTTACGCCCATGAACAGTGACCGTATTTCAGTTTACGGTCCGTAATTCAAGTCGTAAACTGAAACCAAGGATTTCTGAGCATTCTGGAATTTGGCAATTTGATGTCAAATGGTTAAATACGGACCGTATTTCAAAATACGGCCCATATTTCAAAACATATTTGGAATTTGGGAAAACTTCCTTCATGAAAGTTGTAGAGCTTTGAAATACCTTTCCAACGGTATATTATGGGGGTCAAACGGACATCTGTGCAAAGATTTATGGCCATTTTACTGAAGATACGCAGTGCAGTCCGTATTTCAAAATACGACCAGTATTTCAAAATACGGCCCGTATTTTGAAATACGGCCAGTATTTAACTGGGCCGAAAAATTAATTTTTCCAGAACAGTATATATTCGTCCATATCAGTTCAAATCATTATTTTTCATTCCTTCAAGCCCTAAAACGACTTTCTACCCTCTTCCATCATCAAGAACACCAAGGTAAGCCTACTCTAATTATTCCAACTCAATTCTAACGCCTATCCTTGTAATCTAAACAAGAAATTATCATTCTAAAACTAGGGTTTTCAAGGAAACCCATCTCAAGGTTCAAGAATTCAAGATTTTTGAAATCTTCTTCAAAGCTCAAGTCTTTAATTCAAGTTTTGGAGCGACTAAGGTATGTAGAGTTACTATCTACGTGTAGGAACATCATTGTTCTTCCCCACACCTCATAATCCATAAAATTATGATTCTCTACTAAAACTAGGGTTTCAATAACATGCTCATGATAACCCTAGGTCCATGTCCATGATTATATTATGTATGAATTGTTATAATTCCATCATTGAGTTCTTAATATTTCTTTATGATTATTGAGAATCCGTCCGTAATCTATGAAAACCCATATCTTGTATTCCATGAGTTCTTGCATACATATTTTTTGACTAAGAATGATTGTTTCATGAATATCCTACATGTCTACAAGTTTTCATGCAACTGTATTATATAATTACTTTCATGTTATATGATACAAGATACATACATACTAAATACAAGTTATTTCATGAAACTATATTTACAAGTTGTTTCATGAAACCATGTTTACAAGTTATTTCATAAAACCATGTTTATAAGTTATTTCGTGAAATCATGATTACAAGACAAGTACAAGTTAATTCACGAAAATCATGGGCTTCTTAGCCAACTATATTATGTTCATGTTTTTGGGAGTTGCACGAATTGCCGAGAAGGCTCAGATAGCCTGAAACTATGTAGCCACCATAGGACAAAGATCGCTCCGCCCAGTTAGGACGATACCTTAATTTTACACTGAATGGATCCATCAGGCACGTTACCACCTTATACCCTGGCAAGGTATGGGGGCTTTGCTGGTCCGGCGAGGTACCAGACTCCACGTATCCACGTGGTGATATCATGTGTCGGTTTATGAAATGCTCTCCCTACTTATCATGTTTTACTTATGTTATATATATATATATATATATATATGTACTCATGCTCATGCTCATGTTCATGTCCAGGTTTTCAGTTTCAGTTCTTATCATGTTATTCCATGTCCCGTGTTATTTCTTTCAGTTTCTTTACATACCAGTACATTCAATGTGCTGACGTCCCCTTTTATTTCCCCGGGGCCTGCATTTCACGATGCAGGTACTGATATACAGGACGACACATCTGCTCAGTAGGACATCATTCGTATCAGCTTATTGGTGAGCCCCATCTCATTCGGGGTTTAGTCAACTTTTGTTTTATGATTAGTTATGCATCTAAGGTATGCTGGGAGCCTTGTCCTAGTAAGTATGTTTTCCAGTCAGACTCATGATAGAGGTTTCATAGACTAGACAAGTCAGTTATGTTATGTCAGACATTCGGAGTAGTATAGCCATTTTGGCTCATTCATGTTATTTCCGCACTCATGTTTAAACAAGTATTTTTATTAAGTATTATGACTTATTACGTTTTATAAAGGCTCATCATGCATTCACGTTATATTCCGCTCATGTTATGCCTCATGATGATTCAGCAAGTCATGTGGTTCGCTCGGTCACATGCAGTAAGGCACCGAGTGCCGTGTTTCGCCCAGGCCATGGTTCGGGGCGTGACACATTTTTTTTTTAAAAAAGGGGTTTTAAAAATCATTTTTTTTAAAGAAAATTCAATTTTTTATTTTTTGTAAAAAGAAATTGACACGTAAGCTGATTAAAAAAAAAACAAATAAATACATATGTGGCAAGGAGAGTGTATGTCACTCTCCCATATGAGAGTGGGCATCAACGTTTAGGGGGGTAATTATTCCGTTTTAAATAAGTTTAGGGGGATAGTAGGACCCAGGGAAAGGTAAGGTGTGTCGTAGTAATTTCGGGTATAGTTCAGGGGGGTAATAGTGTCTTATCCCATTAAAGAAGTTGAAAAAGTGTGGAAATTGAAATTGTGTTTGGACATGAAACTCATTAGGAGAAAAAGTTAAAAATTTTGTGGGGGAAAATCTTTATTTTAAATACTTCTTAAATAAGTTTTCAATATTTCATTAGTACGTATTTCAAGTACTTATGTTCAATGTTGTCAAATTAATACTGGTGCTAACACGCTTCTATATTTCAAGATTATAAGTCAGACATTTTAAAGAGGCTTATGCGTAGATATTCTTTGACAACTTGATGGTATAATTTTCTTAAACACTAATGAAATGTATAAACTTAAACCGAAAGCGTTATTGCCTACCTGCTATAACTACAGTAAGAATATAGTCAAAAGATTCATCTTCTTTTGATCAATTCTTATTCAGTATTATACATGCACAAACCATAATCGGATTGCGGTTTTAGACTCTTCTACTTATTTCTTTTTATTCATCAGATTGCTATTAGTAGGACTATAGGAGTAATACATACTGATTTCTTAATAAAAGTGTTAGTACTTGTGTGACGCATGCAAACTTATATTTTTCTAGCCAATTATATAAATATCAGTATGAGAGTATCATATTACTCTTGACTCATAAGTAATGGAAAAATCTTCAAATTTATTTAGTCTTGCTGCCCCTGTTTTTTTTTTTTTTGGTCATGATTCTTACCTCTCATGTTTTGTTACGTCACACTTTTTCTCTTTGAGTATACGAATCTTTTTTTTTTCCTTTTAATTATTAGTAGAAATTTTAATTTTCTTTTCTGAGTTTATCAACCAAATTATAAACTTGGAAACCATCCTACATATATTTGCCATCTGGCACTTAACAAGAATAAAGATTGGTTGTGGGGTGGGGGATTAATTAAGTGACTAAGTAATCTTAACATTTTTGGCATTGCTGCAGTAGAGATAACCGGGATTCGCGCAGTGAATTTTACATTGGGGATAAAGTGTTTCTTGTCAAAAATCAATCTATTTTCAGGGCTCGAACTCAAAACGTCTAGTTAGGAAGGAAGGAATACTTACCATTCCACCACTACTTTTGGTGTTTACTTTGAATCTTTGATCATTTCTAACTTTGTGCATTAGGATTTCCTGCTAATATTTTGTTGCGTGTGTGGACGAAGTCCCACATTGAGAGTTGAAAAGATGGGAAAGCTACATATAAAGTGTAGGAATAATCTTGATGGTGTGAAGTCTTTTGGGAAAAATTGTGTTGGATTGACCGAAGCGGACAATATCATATCATGTTAAGAATATAAATTGGCTAGTTTAGCCCAACGACTGGTACTAGAACGGATGGTTTGACGACACGAGTATAAAGGTGACGTGGGGATAGATGTTCTACCTTTTGTCATGACAAAGGTAGCTTGGAGATAAATGTGCACAAGTAGAAGTTAGCTTTACGCTTTAGTGGACATAAAAGTGCAGTAATGTAGGTGACACACAATGAATTCCGGAAATTGACATGTGAATCATTGAACTTGGTAAAATGAAATGGTTGAATAATTGAAAAATGAGATTATTCAGGAATACATATTGAATGCTGAGATTACGCATTGAATTTCTGGTAGTAGATCCATAATAAAAAAAGTGTTTGTGATTGTTCCAGAAGAAATGAAACAAAAGATATGGTAGAGCTAGGACAGTTATTGTATGAGGCCTACCCAATGCTAGATGCAGAGGCGCATAATAGATCGATATGAACATCATGAGTTGTCCAGTAATAAAACCAGATCGACGAAGAGACTCATGGATTATGGATGGGCCACGTGGAACTTAGTTCAAGGTGGAGAAACTCAGTTCAAGGAAGAGACTCATGGATTATAGTTATGGGCCATGTGAAACTTAGTTCAAGGAAGAGACTATTGGGTGCACGAACAAAATCTCACAGTAGTAGTTGAAAAGATTGGAAAGCTACATATAAAATGTATATACTGTCTTAATGGTGTGAGACCTTCTGAAAAACATTACATGGGCTGGGCTCAAAATATATAATTTTACATTACGTTAAAGTATCTTTCAGCTAATTTAACTCAATAATTTTATGAATCATATAACTCATGTTGGGCTCACTTTAAACTGGCTACCTTCCACTAGTTTTTGTGTAGACATTATTGTTTTTTTTGTTATATATGACTACTAATACAAAAAGATTCAACAGAGTTTTGTTTTAGAACTGATGCCTAAATTATAGCATGGACAGGATTATATATAGAATTTAGCCCACAAATGAAACTGATTGTGGGCCTAGAAGTACAAAATGAACTTCATAAACCACATTCCTCCCATTTCATTAAGTCAATTAAAGAGAGATAAATATTCTATATAGTAATTTGTTAGAATATCTATTTTCATAATCTATGATAGATTTCTTGAATTTTGACCAACCATAACTGCTCAACTTAGAGGGTCCCAAGCTTATTCTTGTGATTAATTAATATATTATCAATCTTCAGAAGGCATAAAAGGCGCGTTTGAAGCACGGTTAAGTTTTAACCAAACATAACTGTTCAAGTTAGAGGATCCCAAGATTGTTCTTGTTATTAATTAAGATATTATCGATCTTAAGAAGGCATGAAAGGCGTGTCTGAAGCACGCTTAAGGTTTAAAGTTTGGTGCAGCATAATACAGACTAACTAATATCTATTTAATTTACCAAATTCACTCACACGTGTTTCTGTAGCTGCCCTAGTTTTTGTTTTAAGGGTATAACATTAAAAAAAATGTATTTTTATTGTCGGAATATCCATTCACAGTAGCTTTTAAGTGATAGGGGAATAGAGACATTTATTATGTTCATAGTAGCTAAAAAAAATAAGGATTGAGGCATTCGAGAAGTTTACTATTAAGAACTAGTAATTTAATTATGAACTTAAAAAATAGCCTCTTTGTATCAGAATTACAAACTTAATGGATTTTAAGCTTTGTTGATCTTGTTTTCTGCTTGATGCTTTTCACTGAATTGAAATAATTTCAGTGCCTTCATCCATAGCATTGTCGTTTGTCCATATATTTGTTTTTCTTTCATAACAAGTATATATTTTTATTTTCTTGTTTTGTGCCTTTCTTCACTAAAGTGCGCTCTTTAATTATGATTTGTGCTAAAAACCCTAGCAAGATGCTGATTATTTTTACGCTTTTTGCATTTAGCGACACTGGGTTCTTATTAGGTATATAATTTAGGATTCCTCATTAGTTATGTGTGTTTTGCCATAACCATCTAAGATTTCACTTATAGCTGACAGTCCCCTTTGATAACCTACTACGATTTTGAAATATTTATTTTAAGAGGGGTCAAAACTGGAAATTAAACAAGTAAATAAGTTAATTAAATAAATGTTGTGAGCCCCTCTCTGCTAAGAGAAGAAATAGAAAACTTAATATCATTACAATAGCATATAGGTTCGCACTGACAACCTACATAGACTTTTCTTGTTCAATCTATTTTTGTTATATTTATGATCACACTCGAAGTCAGCTTAGATTTGCCTCGTTTTCTCTAGTATTTAATAGTAGTTCTTTTTTAATTGCTCAATCTAT
The DNA here is from genome assembly GCF_019175385.1 of Lycium barbarum. Taxonomy (NCBI): domain Eukaryota; kingdom Viridiplantae; phylum Streptophyta; class Magnoliopsida; order Solanales; family Solanaceae; genus Lycium; species Lycium barbarum. The sequence goes on along the minus strand of NC_083346.1, from coordinate 12,594,283 downwards.
TGTATTCTCTTGGTATGGTATTCAGTTTCATTAGTCAGCTTAGATTTGCCTCGTTTTCTATAGTATTTAATAGTAGTTCCTTTTTAATTGCTCAATCTATTTTATTCTCTTGGTATGATATTCTGTTTCATTGTCCCCTTTTAGACATGTACTATCAAAAGATGGATTCATCTTTAATTAACTAGAAGTCCATTTTATTACTATAAGGGTTACAATGAAATTAACGAATCAATTCTAGCAAATATAAAACCAAAATGATAACAATTTCATAGATATATAGATTTGACGACATCACATGACCATGTAAAAAAAACAACATATTAAGTGCCCATTTTGGCTTTTACCAATACCCCCTTGCACAAAATCTTGTAAAATTAAAACCAATTGGCACAGAACTACATTAATTTGATGAATATGACAAAACCAGAAATTCTTAATTGATGCTTTTCTCCGTCATTAGCTGCTTCCTTTCCTTCTTTAACAGGCAAGCTATCTTGACTTTTGTTTTTTTCCCTTTCTTAATTTTTTTTCTCTTATTATCTGATTCTCCTCCCACTTCATTTATTTCCTTTTTTGCTTCTTCCTCCTCCTTGTCGGTTTCAACAATTTCTGGAGAAAAAAAAAACATGAAAATACAAAATGAATTTACTTATATAACAAAACAAGCTAGCAAAACCATCTTTCCTTTTTGTTTAACGATCCGGATTTCGGAATCTAGTGGTCCGTCTAATTCATATTTGCATCGTAGAAGGGGGTTTCTAGCGCTACTTATCAGAGAGGTCTACATTTTAGGGATCGAATTTCGAGACATCTATCTAAGGACAGAGAAATTTTTACCATTCCAAGAAAAAATCAATGAAAATTAAATTAAATATTTTAAAACTTTTTTTTTAAAAAGCCAATAATCACCACTAGTTTCTTCATTCTCTTGCTGCTCTGGAGAAGGCATAAAAGATGTTGGTGCTGAATCTTCAAATTTTGTTATTTGGACTGGTTGTTTTTTCAAAAGGTCACAGAGGCTGACATACTTAGATTCTGTACTCATGATTAGAGAAAGAGAAAAAAGAAAATTGATATGTTTGTTTATTGGAAAAATGATTTTGGTAGGATATATATAGCTAGCAAAAAGAGTAATAAATTCATATAATATGTTTGTAATATGAATGTAGATTATGTGACTGCTTGTTTTATTCTTCTTGCGATATTAGTGGATTAATTGTAAGGGTGTTATAGATTGGAACGTTGAATCGAGTACACTTGAAGTAAGCATGTCTCGAGAGCTTTCAAAGACATAGTTTGATAGGAAAAAAGACTCCGATAATTTATTTAGAAATAAAAAATTTCAAAATATAAATTTCTTTTTAAAAAAACCTTATACTCATTTTCTTGATTAGAAATTATAATAGGTACCCACATTCAATTTTGAGTTGTATTTTTTGTTTTGCCTAATGAAAAAGAAAAGGAATTGAAATGGAGAAGTATGGTGAGTAATGTTTATATAAAGCCGATCCAATTTGTTTGAGACCGAAAGAGTTATTAAAAGAAAAAATAAAAAAAGTATTTTAAATTAATTAGATTGGATGATCTACCACAAGTAGAATTAAAATTTATTTAGCCAGAATCTAACTCGAAGCTTTATTCCCGTTCCACTGTATACACAGGGAAATAATAAAAACAAACCATCATAAAATGAATGATTATTAATTAACTTGGGAAGCCCAATTAGATACACAAACGAATCATATTTTATTCCATTATTCCTTAGATGTTTGCTATATTCTTACTATATTCGTCCTTTTTATTAGCTTTGGATTCATCTTCTATTGGCCTCACAATAGGTTAAACTGAAACAATCAATTATCGTATTTTAATATGTTTAGTTATAATATAATCTATATTTTTCAAAATCGAACACTTATATTAATGTCTTTGTGAAATATAAATATTATTCAAACTCATATTTATTAAAATTTTCTATTGTGTAAAGAGGCTAAGTATATAATTTTAAAATCTAGGACTGTATCTATAACTTGAGTCATATTAATTAACCTATATACTATGTTAAAAATGAGAAATGTGCATAGCGTGAATGCCTTTATGAGATGAGATGAAGGTATATTAATTGCAAACAGCTCATTAATTATTATAGTGAGTTTGACTACATTTGAAATGAATGATTAGGCAAATAAAATTTTGTTTAACCAAATAAGAAGATTGCTAGCTTGACTTGTGTAAGTAATGATTACTCATGTCTATTAAAATTGACATTTAAAACTCTTTTCAAATTATAAAAAAGGAATGAAAGAAAACAAATAGGCCTGAAAAAAAGAAGACGACTTTACGACCTCAATTTCTTATTAAGAGAAGGTAATATCCACATTTAGGATTTGGGTACAAGATTCTAATTCAAGCTTTAAAAGTAATTAAAGTTTCGCATTATTATTATTGTTGTTATTCTTGTTGTTGTTATTATTATTATTATTATTGTTATTATTATTATTATTATTATTATTATTATTATTATTATTATTATTATTATTATTATAAAAGCGACACTTTCATGTATATGGTATACTGTACGTGGTCTCAACATACTTACGAGGCAGTTAGTGATGAGTTTTACAACACCTTAAATAGATGACACCTTAAAGGAAAACTGATGTATTTGAGCCTTACATGCATACGCAAGATAATTAATTACAAAGCTAGTTATGGACAGATAAGGAAGAAGAAAAGGTTTAGTTCAAAGCTCAAACTTTATTAGTTTGGATTTAACGATGTATATTAGCAGTGTGCTAGTAGTGTAAAACGATTTTACAATATTAGTGTAACTTGACATATTATAGCAAGCAAGTTATTTGTCTTGTCTTCTTAGGTATGATAGTTTTAATTTACTTTCAAAGTGATTTAATAATACAAACATTCTTTAAATTGCTATGTTGAGAAGTTTTGCTCGATCAGATTTTTTTTTTTTTATATATATTTTGTATTGATTAACTCTTAAGTTTGTTGTCTTTAACTACAGTCAATTTTTTCTATAACAATCAACATTTCACTATAACGGCCAATTTTTCTTTGGAATCAATTTTAATGTTATATTATATTATACGTTTTTATAATAGTATTTCGGTATAACAATAAAAAAACGTATTCAAACAAATGACGTTGTTATAAAGAAGTTTGTATAAAAAAGTTTGACCGTATATAGTTTTAGAGTCATTTATAAGATTGAATCGTTCGGTATTTTCATTTCTCCGGGAAGGTCATGATTTGTGCAAATGATCCATGAGTTAGAATACTGTAAATATATTTTAATTACTGGCAAATTGTTTTTGGCTTGACGACTACTGACGTAACCTTAGATGTCTTGTTTGATTCTTCTTTGTCCACCCCCCGCTCCCCGCCCTACTTTTTGATATGCATATTTTACCTACTTGACAAAAAGTAGCAACCTTTGTCTTATAATTTCGTAACTTACAATTTGGATTCATTCAGTCTAAACTAATTTGAAGTAAGGCTTTCGTTACCGACAAATGCTTCTCATCAACTGAATATATCTTTTGTTTTTTGGGTTTTCACTTTGTATACATTATTCATTTGGAAATTTAGATTCGTGTGGAGAAGTTCAATTTCGGGTAAATTGCAGAGGCGGGCCTAGAGTAGATTATACGGGTTGAGGGAAACTCAATAACTTTTATTCATAATTTGTATGTGTGCGTCAGTCTATTAAATATTTATGAATATTAACTGTGAATTCATTTTTTCTTGTATATTAACCTGAGGTTGTTATGGGAATACATAAACTTTATATTCTAGATATATATGTGAATGTATAAACTTTATAATCTGATATGCGGGTCACTAAAACATTCCTTATCAAAGACAATTTTATATTCATGGTTCAATCTCGGGCCTGTGATTAAGAATGGAGAAAACGATGGACCATTTTACCACAATCCTTTGGTGATCACTGAAAAAATATTTTTTATGAGTAAGTATGACAGAAAGTTATTTTTAATAAAAAACATTTTTCCTCAAATTAGAAGATGACTATCTCCGCCAGCAGAAGTCATTTTTCTTACAATTATTCTAACTTTTTTTTTTCATTACTAATAACCTTATAATTTGTAACGTTATATTATTTACTTGGACTAACATTTAGACATTATTATTACTCTCTAGTACTCAATAGTTTCATCAAAATACTCTCTAATTTTATTATAAATCTTTAATCTCTACTTTTTATTTTTTTAAAAAAAAACTAGTTACACACCAATCAAATTAAACACTAAAAGATATTTTAGTGGCTTTCATTGTACCAAATACACCCTCCATCTGGACTTTCGAGTTTCCAATGTGCTTATTTGTTATCCTAGATTGAATTTTCCTTAAGAAATTTCAAAAAAGGATATAAAATAAAAGAGAAGTATTCTTAATAGGCTAATAAGATGATCTGTATATGCAAGCAAAAATGTAATTTAGATATAAAAATTAATTTGATACTTACCCCATTCCACTTCAAAGTCATGCAAAAATTATCCAAGCAAGACATCATAAGATGATATTACGTTTATTTAATTTATGAAGTCATAGATACAGACATGCATCACATAGACTCCATTATAAGTACTCCTAGAGTTTTGACTTTATTTATTTTACAGCTGCATATTTTTTACAGTTATTCTAAACTGTTCTAAGCAGCAACATTCCCACCATCTTCCTTGTAATTCTTGGATTCTTTTCCTCCTTTCCCTGCATAATAAAATGAGATATGAAGCAGCGTCACATAATATATTAACCTAAACTCAAAATAGAAAGATTAGACATTTCCATCATTTTATTGAGGACAGTGGACACATGTAATTAAGGGTGTACTTAGAATAATATGTTCTTGTCGAGGAAAATAGTTTTCATGAGAAAGTCAGTTTATTGGTATGACCATGGTCATTTTCCATCAAAAGGGAAAATGACTTCCCTCACTTTAGGATGAAAGTCACCACTGTTAATTTCATATTACTTAGCTAACACTTAGATGTTATATATACTTACCGCTAATAGTACTTGAAAATTGTTATCGAAACACTCTCCGATTTACTGGTAATTTTTTTGGTAGAATTTTGTTGACATTATATAGGTATTTATGTATTTTTTCTTAAAAAATATTTTTGAAATTGTTTTTCTGGAAACCCTTCCAAGTTTCCGTCGGGAATATCATGTTTTTTCTGTAGTAGTCCAATCAACGAAAAATATTTTTCAGAAAAAATACTTCCCATCAAAAAGAACTTTTGGAAAATTGAAATAGAAAATCCTAAAAAATATTTCTCATGAAAAAGGACTTCCGTCATATCAAACACCCTTACAGGAAAAAAAATAAAAGAAAAAGGAAACGAAAGAAGGTAAGATATCAGATATGATTACCTATTTGCATCTCATTCACCTGCAGAGCAATATCATCATTTGGGAGCTTCTCACTGAAACTAATTTTCTCAAATTTAGTTTCTGAAATGGATGCTTTATTAGCATTTTTTGGCATTGGAGGAAAAGGGTGTTTTATGGAAGACTCAAGGTTTTCTGTAAAATAGAGTTTTTTTTTTTTTTTTTTTTTACGGAACAGAAGTGAGTAAATATAACACCAAAAACATTATTGGCATACATTCCAGAAGTTCAGTATAGAGACAGAACACGTCGGAGGCAGTAACAAACTTAAAGAGCCTTGAGGATTTCAATGTTAGCAACTTTCACCTTAAGGTCATCAACCAAAAGAGCATAGCTTCGTGATCGAACGCCAAGCCCCTTTTCCGACAGATCAAGCTCCATCCCCAGGGAATGGGTGTACTTTCCAGCTTCATCAGCAAGGAATTTTACATGTTTGTTCTTGGGGTAAGTTTTTGCCCAGGCCTTCATCACAAAGGGGTCATTGACACTGATGCAGAGGATTTCATCCACGCCCTTTGACTTCAACTCATCAGCCTTCTCAATAAACCCAGGCACATGCTTAGTGCTGCAAGTGGGAGTGAAAGCACCAGGAACGGCGAAGAGAATGACTTTCTTGCCCTTAGCAAGTGAGTGCACTGAAACGCTCTGCATCTGATCTTGCTCATCGAAGTAAGATACAGTACCATCTGGGATGACGTCACCAACTGTGATTGGAGCCATTTTTAATTTAGTCGAGAATTTGTCTGTAAAATAGAGTTCAGTAACATAAGATTTCTCATTCTCAGCAGCCTTTTTTTGAAAAAAAAATTGTTCTTGCCTTGTTATCTCCTCAAGAAATTCCTCAAAGGTTAATTCATGGAACTGATCTTTCATTGTTTTGATTTGTAAATAATGAAAGAAATATGAGAGGTGTAGTGAAGAAAAATGAGTTGATTTTGTAGTGCTATATATAGGACATGGAGTAGATGAGGGTAAAATTTAGCTGTGGGGAGTCTTCTCATTTACTTTTCTTGTTGAGGAGAAGAATAATAAGTGATCATACTTATGATATCGGCCCTAATGAGGTTACAGTGCGTTTAAGTTTTTCACCATTAGATCATATTTATGGCATGTTGTAGCAACCTATTTTATTTTCATCATTATAAATTTCACATTTTAAACAAAGTGAAGGAACAAGTAAATAATGGATTATGTTAAATTTTTAAAGATTCGAAAGAAAAAAGCTTGTATTCTGTTCATTACAAGAAAATTATGAATAAGTGATGGACAACTTGTATCAGTTGTTGACACCTAATTTCGGCCCTCCACATTTAAATTAAGTAGTCAAGCTTCATGAATTTCAAACAGAGTGAAATAGGTATTGATAAAAGTCAAAAATATTTTTTAAACTAGTTTCGGTGCTATTTCTCCATTTTTGATTTGGCAAAAATATCATAATATATACTATATATTTTACATATAACTCTAAGTATTAATTGCGTTCAAGATAAGTGTTTAATTTAGTATTTATTAAAAAAAATCAAATTAAAGTCATTCATGGCTTAATTACTATAACTAGTTTGTTTTCGCAAATAAATATTTTATTCTTTTAAGTTAAAAAGTTTGATTAAATAATTGAAAGGGCAATTCATTTTCTAAGTTGGGTTTAATTGAAACATGAAAGACCATCTTTTAAATCATTTTTAAGCCCAAACCGTTAGGCCCAAAGCTGCCATACCAGGTTCAGCCCCTCAGAATTTATTTTCTTGTCCGTTTGCAAACTCCAGCGAACCCTAAATCCCTTCAAGAACTCATCCACGTCGATACCAGCTTTTGCTTCACCATTTTGGGCAAAGCATTAATGGAAATATGTCCGTTTCTCCCAATTCAACAGGTGAGGTCGTTTTCATCAATTCTTATTCAGTATTATACATGCACATGCACCGACCATAACACGGATAACAATTTTAGACTCTTATAATTATTTGTTTTTATTCATCAGATTGCTATAGTAATTACATAGGACTATAGGAGTAATGCATACTGATTTCTTAATAAAAGTGTTAGTACTTTTGTGACTAATGCAAACTTATATTTTTCTGGCAAATTATAGAAGTATCAGTATGAGAGTATCATATTACTCTTGACTCATAAGTAATGAAAAAAATCTTCTAATTTATTTTTTCTTGGGGCCCGTGTTTTTATTTTTGGTCATGATTCCTACCTCTCATGTTTTGTTAAGTCACACTTTTTCTCTTTGAGTATACGCTTCTTCTTTTTTCCTTTTACTTAGTTATTACTTATTAGTGGAAAATAAGTAACATCTTGTAATAAAAAATCAAATTTTGAGCAATGAAATGGTAAATTCTTTTCTTTTCTGAGTTTATCACCCAAATTATAAACTTGGAAACCATCCTATATATATGTTTGCTATCTGGCACTTAACAAGAATGAAGATTGGTTGTGGGGTGGGGATTAATAAACTTGCTACCTTTCACCAGTTTTTGTGTAGACATTATTGTTTTTCTTGTTATACATGACTACTAATACAAAAAGATTCAACAGAGTTATGTTTTAGAACTGATGCCTAAAGTCAAAGTCCTCAAAGTTGGTGTCAGTTTTAGAGATTTCATCTAATGGAAAGAAGTGGATGTTGCCCCCAGAGGTTATAGCCCCAAAAATGAAACTGATATTGGGCCTACAATTACAAATTTGAACTTCATAAACCACATTCCTCCCATTTCATTAAGACAATTAAAGAGAGATGAAATATTCTATATAGTAATTTGTTAAAAATATTCTATATAGTAATTTGTTAGAATATCTATTTTCATAATCTATGATAGATTTCTTGAATTTTAACCAAGGATAACTGCTCAACTTAGAGGGTCCCAAGTTTATTCTTGTGATTAATTAATATATTATCAATCTTAAGAAGGCATAAAATGCGCGTTTGAAGCACGGTTAAGTTTTAAAGCTCTAGATTTCTTTGAATTTTGACGAATAATAACTTCTCAAGTTAGAGGATCCCAAGCTTGTTCTTGTTATTAATTAAGATATTATCAATCTTAAGAAGGCATGAAAGGCGTGTCTGAAGCACGCTTTAAGGTTTAAAGCTTGGTGCAGCATAATACAGACTAACTAATAGTATCTATTTAATTTATCTAATTCACTGACACGTGTTTCTGTAGCTGCCTTAGTTTTTGTTTTAAGGGTATTTTATTTTCCAAACTCCAGCGAACCCTAAATCACTTCAACAACTCATCCACGTCGATACCAGCTCATTTCTGCCGATTTTGGCAAGGGTTCAACGCCAATCTCACCTCCCCAGCCTTTGCTTCACCATTTTGGGCAAAGCATTAATGGAAATATGTCCGTTTCTCCCAATTCAATAGGTGAGGTCGTTTTCATCATTCCTTATTCAGTATTATACATGCACATGCACCGACCATAACTGATAACACGGATAACAATTTTAGACTCTTATAATTATTTGTTTTTATTCATCAGATTGCTATAGTAATTACATAGGACCATAGGAGTAATGCATACTGATTTCTTAATAAAAGTGTTAGTACTTTTGTGACTAATGCAAACTTATATTTTTCTGGCAAATTATATAAGTATCAGTATGAGAGTATCATATTGCTCTTGACTCATAAGTAATGAAAAAAATCTTCTAATTTATTTATTCTTGCGGCCCGTGTTTTTATTTTTGGTCATGATTCTTACCTCTCATGTTTTGTTAAGTCACACTTTTTCTCTTTGAGTATACGTTTCTTCTTTTTTCCTTTTAATTAGTTATTAGTGGAAAATAAGTAACATCTTGTAATAAAAAATTAAAATTTGAGCAATGAAATGGTAAATTCTTTTCTTTTCTGAGTTTATCAACCAAATTATAAACTTCGAAACCATCCTATATATATATATATATATATATATATATTTGATATCTGGCACAACAAGAATGAAGATTGGTTGTGGGGTGGGGGATTAATTAAGTGACTAAGTAATCTTAACATTTTGGCATTGCTGCAGTAGAGCTAACTGGGCCGATTCGCGCGGGGAAGTTTTACATTAGGGATAAGGTATTTCTTGTCAAAGACGAATTTATTTTCAGGGCTCGAACTCAACACGTCTAGTTAGGAATGAAGGAATACTTACCATTCCACCACTATCTTTGGTGTTTACTTTGAATCTTTGATGATTTCTAACTTTGTGCCTTAGGATTTCCCGCTAATATTTTGTTGTGTGTGCGGACGAAGTCCCACATTGATAGTTGAAAAGGTTGGGAAGCTACATATAAAGTGTAAGAATAATCTTGATGGTGTGAGGTCTTTTGGGGAAAATTGGGCTGCATTGACTGAAGTGGACAATATCATATCATGTTCAGAATATAAATTGGCTAGTTTAGCCCAACAACTGGTATTAGAACGGATGGTTTGACGAGACGAGTATAGAGATGGCAAAGCGATGGCGTGGGGTTAGATGTGTTGACACCCAATTTTGTCCCGCCTCTCCTCCGAAATACATATTTGCGCTTCTAATATTTTCAAAAAAATAAAATAAAATAATAATATATATTATGTTTACTATAGTTATTAGTCTCTTATCAATAACAGCGTTTTATTATTCTGTTACAACTATTATTATTATCATTACTATTATTATTATTATTATTATTAATAACTATTATTATTATTCTTATTACTAATTGTCATTAATTATTATTATTCTTGTTATTTCCATTATCATTATTATTATTATTGTTAATTACTAATAACTATTATCAACGTTATTTTGTTATGAATTATTAATCATCATTATCATCGTTATTTTATTATTAATTATTGTCATTGTTTTATCAATAATTGTTATTTATTTATTATTATTATCATCATTATTATTTCTTATTATTATTATCATTATTATTACCACTATTATTGTTATTATTAATTTATTAACATTTTGTCACTATCAATAATTGTTATTTATTATTGTTATCTTATTATTAATTATTATCATCTTTATTATTATTAATTATTATCAATGTTTGTTATCTACTATTATTATTATATCTATTATTATTTTATCACCATTATCATCAACATTATCATTATCACCATTATCATTATTGTTTTCATTATTAGCAGTACTATTACCGCTAGTCATTCGCTACGATTATTTAGTATTATTGAAACTGGCATTTCTCGGCATTTTATCAACTTCCGCATACACATCACACTTATTTCGCACATTTAAAATTATAGCGTTTATTTATTGTTAAAATATTATTGCATGGTCATTGCAACAACATATAATTTATTATCCGGGTCTTTTACAATTGCACATTTTCGTACCAGGTGATATTCTGGCACCCTTGGTACATCGTTAATCGAAATGGGTCTTTTATTCAAATTTAGAAGCCAAACTATTTCTTGCACTCGGTCCACATTTTTTGACTTACCGGACCCCAAATCAAAGTCCGATTAACTCCTAATATTTTTTGGACTAGTCCATATCCCTTACCTCAATTTTAGAATGATCCGTGTTTTAATTTATTAGCCTATTCTTTTAATACCCGGGCTAAAATTGACCCGGTCCACAAATGGACCGGGTCCGATCCAATTTTTCGTCAAAATAAGGGTTAGGGTTTCCCTTCATTTTTCTTTCTCTTCCGTCGTTCTCATCTTCTCCTTTCCTTCTTCTCCGTCGCCACCCACTTCCTCACCACCGCCTCCATCTCCGGCCATCCCCCTCCTCCCCTTTCGCCGCCGCTCCTTTCCTCATCCATTTCCCTTTACCCCCCACGCGTCTGACTTCACCACCTTCATCTGTCGCCACCACTCGCCACCACACCCATCGCCACCCCACTGTTTCTCTCTCCCACGCCTCCATCCATGCCCATACTTCTGACATCCCATGCGCCTGTCACACCACTTCACTTTGTTCCCCACGCTCCCTTCCTATGCAACCCCCACTTCCCCTATTCGTCTTGTCCCCCCCGCCCCTCTCTCTCCTTCTTCAACACAAAAGCCCTATAAATAGTTGTGGTCGGAAAATAAAAAGGGGACGGATGGAAAACCCAGAAAAATCCCCTCTGAAAATACAAGTTCTTGAGCCACCTAAAATTTTCCTTACAAGAACAGATCTAAAACCCCGAAATTCTCTTAAAAAAATAACAAGTTTGCAGTGGTTGTGACAATTCGAAATATCGAGTCAAAAAACATTAACACAATTGTTTGTCTGTTTATTCGTCTGTTCGTTGCTGTGAATCCGGGTTTTTCTAGCTCCGTTTTGATAGTCGTCGAGGTAAATCTGAAAACCCCGTACCCACTTCGCTGCACCCGAAGCAGGTGATTCTTCTCTTATTGTTTGGTGTATTTCATGTTACTTTAGGATTAATGGTTCTGTGTTAGTTCATTTTGCTGTTTCCATGTGATTTGTGCATGTAGTCTAATATATGTATATGTGTTAGAATAGTTTGTCTGTGTTGATTTCATGTTTGTGTTCGATCTTGATTTTTAGTCTGAAAAGGAATAAAGATTATATAAATCAATTTGACTAGTATTTTAATTAGTGGTTATGTGAACTAATTTAATAGTGGTGATTAGTTTGCTGTTGCATTCATTAGGAGGTACACCATGTTTAGTCTGTTCATATAAACATGCTTTCGAAGCCATTTTGATCCAGACTGTTTATGCTAAGTGTGCATTATATATTGGTCGTGTTCTAGTTAATCATGATTTACAGGTTGTTTGTTAAGTAAGCAGATTTAGATGTTGTTCGATCAAACGAGCTAGTAAGGATTTCAATGTGCTGCTTGTTATTTCCCTGGATAGGAATTGATGTTATACTGCGTACCAAAGAATCTGTTCAGCCTCTGCTTTTTATCTAAATGGAAGCCTAGTTAGTCTTGGAATAAATCCTGAAGTTGCTTTGATCTAGGGTGTCTAAATAATGGGCTGATTTTCCCAATGTTGTTTCCTCTCTTAAGCAAATATGGTTAAGATATTTTCACCCTTCCCTCTTTCTTAGTACATCCTGCAGTTTTCCATACATCTATCGTGTGCCAAATAGAATATGGATTTAGTATGTATATCAGGTGGATGTTGGCTGAATGTTGTGTCCTCCTTCTTGGGAGTCCCTTTTGCATAATGTCTCAAACATGTCATTAGTTGAATTTTGCCGCTGTTTTATGTCCATCATTGTGTCTGTCGTTATTAATTGTTGGTTGCTGTGATATGATGTCGATAACATCCTAAGAGAACCACTAGTTTTAAAGGGAATGGATGTTTTCATTTGATAAGAGTGTAGAGCTAAGTCAGCTGCTACTGCTTTGATATAGTTATAACTGAGCTCTGTGTTTAGCGTAATCGGCTGGTTAGAATGTTTTAATGCACCCACAATTGCTCCAATTCTGTTAAGGCAATGAGGGAAGCTGGTGACTGTTGCCCCATATTTATGATATGAAATACTTTGTTGTTCTATTTGGTTTGCTTCTGCAAGCAATTAAATTAAAACATAGAATTGGGTATTATCATAGGCTATAAAACTGGCAGTTAGTTTGATACTGTGAGGTTGCTTGTATTGGTTAAAGCATGCAATGTGACTTAGCATGATTGCTCTTTCCCACTTCTTCTCTTGTATGATTGAATGGCTATAGTATATAGAGGGTACATACTCATATATACCAAATATATTCAATTCTGTACACCTATACTAATATGAATATGATGGTATACCTAGTGTATATGGAGAGCATCATCCCATATAGTTAGTTATACCATTGTGTGTGAATGACGTTAAATCCCTTTCTCTATTCATGGACCTCTGTTCAAAACAGGGATATGACTTTGTTGGGCTTAAGTTATTAAGTAACATGGGTTTTCATTTGTTTATTTATCATCATCTTATTTGGTCTTGGGCATTCTCTTTAAATGTCCTATTATTGTGTTATGTGTGTTAGTTTGTGAAGTCGTCACCTGGGATCATCCATTACATGTTTTGTAGTCTAGATAGGTTCTAAAATGATTTAGGCTTAAACCATGACTAATCCTGCTCTAGTCACTAATATTTATCTGAGGCATGTTTTTCCTAAAAGACATTGTGATTTCTTTTCGAGATTTTACTTGAATATTATGAACCTGCATAAATGCTTTGTGATACATGTAAAACAAATCATAGAAATAGATAAGCCCCGAGGACTGCCCTATTGATGTATGATCTATTATGATGATATTACTTTCTCTTGAGTCGATCCGTTATGCATATTTCAGTTTAATCGGTTAATCTTGTCGAAATCCTCGAATAATGATTAAAGGATAATGTTGAACTTGGTACATATGTTGGTTTGATTTATGGCATATGGTAAGGTGTTTTTGTTAAAATAACTCATGATTAGGAATTGTTTTTGTCTGATGGAAGTTGCTATATCTTAACGAATTAGAAGTCTAGGAGTTTGTGTACAGGGAACTGCTTGTGTATGAATAAGTGTTTGAGTTAGAGTATCCCTATCTCTAAAGACTCCTAATTGTCTTCAAGTGATCTGTTTGTCTAGTGTATATCGATAGTTATGTGGGATCTGTGGTGGTTTTTGGTGAACAAATAATATGGCCAGTATACCTCTTTACATTTAATAGGCGTTTGCATATTGCAAGTACACTCCACTAATCCATTTTATTTACATTGTGTGTGTTTAACCTTATTTGTCAATTGTGTACTAATCCTTTTCCTTTCATTCTTATGCATGACCATCATATACGAGTCCGAGGGACTCGTTCTTCTTCCTCAATCCGGTGTGGGGCCAAAAGCCCGACAATTCTCCTCTGTGTCCAGCCCCGCAGCAGTCTGAAAATGACTGGGCCGAAGCCCAGTAATGAGCAGATCCGCAGCAACCAATATAAAGAATTTGTTGGGCCAAAGCCTAACAAAAAATAATGGGTCCAGCAATCCCCAAATGGGCCAGCCCATTTGATATTTATTACCCTTTTATTTTATTTGTTATGCATTTAACTTGTATTATGCAACTAACCCTTTATATTGCTTTAGTTTATTTTATTTTTTAAAATTTAGACGAACCTTAGCAAATTAATGGGGTTTAATTTAGTAGTGGGTAGTTAAATTAATAATCAATGCCATAAGCTTCACCCTCTTTCATTTTACATTTATCTATAATACTTGTAGTATTCATCTTCATTAGATTAATTAATTTTCAAAAGAGCATGACCACGTATTTGAGTTAAGGGAAACATGACTTATCTTTACTACTTTAAAATTTCTAACGTCATTAATATGCTAATATAAACTCCCATATATTTTAAACTCTTCAGGTCGAATTAATCACACATATTTAGCCAAGTATATTTAATAAGGAACAATAAAAGGGGATAAAGAAAACTCATTAGCTATTTTGCATTTCATTTATATTTCTAAAACGCAAAGTCAATTCATACCTCATCGTTTGGTCTGTTTCAAATATTTATTAAAACATTGCCTTAACCCTCGTCTTCTTCTATTTATATGCAAATTATCATATTTCGTAAAACTAATTTTGAATAGCATTATTCCACTTCCATTTAAACCATTAGCAACATTCATAACTTTATAGCACTTTAGAATCTCCTTTTATGCAAATTGTTAGTCTCGTTTTAAGTAGCGTTATTATTTGAAGCCTTTTACAAGTCCTATTATAAATAGCATTTGAAACCCCTTTTTATGCAAAATATTATATTTTGTAAGTCTTATTCTAAGATAACATTACTATTCTCATTCAAAAGTTTTGACAACATTTATAAGTCTCATTTTTTAAAGCATTCCCTTTATGCAAGTTATTATATTTTCCTACAAGTTAGTTCAAATAGCACTACTATATTTTACAAGTCATTTTCTTAAAACTCAAACATTTTATTTAGCATTAATTAATTAACCTAAGTTTGGCCGGACAACCGTAGTTAACGGATTCTAAAGGATGCCTAACCCCTTCCCTTTAGGATAATATAGAACTCTTACCTAGAATCATACTGATTAAGCAGACTATTAACGGAGGTAGCTAGATTTACCTTAGTTAATATCTAGGTGTCCTAATTCACCGTTAAATTAATTAGGTGGCGACTCCTTAAAATAAAGCAATTTAGGAATCTCCAATATGTTGTACTCCGCTTCAACCCGGTTAAAATGGGGTATAACAGCTTGGCGACTCTGCTGGGGACCATAGGTTCTAACCATAACAAACTTAGGTTAAAAATTAATTTGTTAGATGTTTAGTTGCTTTTCTTTATTTTTGCCGTTATTGTTGCTTTATTTGTTTCTCTTATGTTCTTTTAAGTGATTGTTTTATTATGTGAAATTTTCCATGTAATAATATGTTACTGCTTTCTTAAACTGGTATTCCGTTCATATTTCCTCCATTTCTGGAAAACTCACACATATTCACACACTTAAAACGGCTTCGCGGTTCGCGCCCGTGCACTACGAAATTACCCCTTTAGTTGGATTGATCTAGTGGATTTAGTCGATCGGCGGTGCAGTCGACGGCCACAGACTTTCCACTCCCAAGTTGTCCGCTTGGGGGAACCTTGCGTCATAGGAAAACCTCTCTTAGTCTACCTAGGTAGAGCGAAAACCAAAATCTTTTAAGGACATGCACGAGCCTAGGAGGCTTAATACCCAAGGTGTATTAAGTTCATTAGTAAACATTACCAAAATGTCCAAGCGGGTTCACGACCCCAAGTGACACCAATCATACTTTATATGCATGTTTGAAGGATAACTGTGCCTAAATATTGACTATTTGCTCTAATTAATTAAAATTTAGGAAGGAGGGGATGACTAACGTTTCTATGACAGGTTTGGATTTGCATTGGAGTACAACAAATGACGAAGATCAAGGACATAAAAAACGGAGCTAGAAGTTAGACATAGGAAGTTGTATTTACTTTACTCAAATTAGGAAACACTTCATGTTGTATTCATTTAATGTGTTAATAAATGTTACACAATGTTTTGTACTTTATTTTGGGGAAATAGAATTCGTTTAATTAATCAAAGCAACAGGATGGCATATTATGACACACTTTTACCCTTCAAACAACGTTAGGCCCACCTCTGGCACAAAGAGGTCACATGCATGTTAGGACGCGTTATCATTTGATATAATCGTTTACATCTGTTTGACAACTTGTTTGACTCTATTTGATGAATTATTTGCTACATACCTTACTTGACTTTACGTGATCATGACTTTGCCTAGATATGCTCATGAGACTAACATCGTTTATACTTTATGTTTCGTTTATCTTATTCCCCAAAGAGAGTTGATTCGTGTTGACATTCGATGGCCGACCATCCTTACATCACACGGTCAAAGACGTCGTCGTTACCTGAACGTAGTTGGGTTGTTCAAGGAAATGAAATTACTATGTCCGATCCGGCCGCAGCTATTTCAACTAGTGTGGAAAATATCGTGATCTCTAGCGATTCGCCCGAGATTTCCGAACATGGAACTACTATTCAACAGGATGAACATATTGCCCGCCTGACTCAAGAGATTAAGGATCTACGCAGAGAACTGAATCGGGTTAGAAACATGACCAACTCATCTGTTACACTCCAAAGTCCACCTCCTGAACCTAGGGACGTCGCATCAAACCCGCCTCATTTTCCATCACTTGAATCTCCAGTCCCTGAACATTTTCCTCCGCAGAACACTGTATCTACCAACGACAACTTACCTCTAACCTACACTACCTATGCCGCTCCTGATCCACCACCCGTCAACCCACCAAATCAATCACTAGGTAATACTCCTTACATTTCTTTACCCACCAACACTAACCCACCACCTACAATTACTCCTCTAAACCCACCAAACCAAGTCCTTACATACTTTGGCCGTCCACAACAACCTTTCTACCCTTACCATTACGTTGAACCCTACCAAGCTCCACTATTCCCTTACCCTGTCTATAGTACTCAACCAAATTACTACCAACCCCGAGCACCTCAATATCAAAACTTACGTCCATACCAATTTGTCCAAATTTCCACCCACCGAAATCGACCACATACCACACATAGAGCCCGTCCAAACCCTGTCATAAAAAACACCCGTAATTACACTCAGTTCGCTGAACCTTTGTCTCAGCTATTTGAAATACTGAAAGCGGCAGGCGTGGTACAACCTATTGAAGGGAAAATTCTCAATCCTATCCCAAAATGGTTTGACAGTTCCAAGCATTGCGCATATCATTCTGGAGTTCCTGGGCATGCCACTGAGGATTGCTATGGCTTCAAAAGCAAAATCGAAGCCTTGATTAAAGAAGGAACAATCCAGCTCACTGGAGCTCGACCCGATATGGATCGCCATCCCTTTTCCTACTCACGAAAACGCCAACGTGAACATGATAATTATCGAAAAGTTAAGAATCGGAAGGATACTGTTAAGCCAATTGGAAAAGATGGAGAGAGGCGTGTCATCAACGTTCGTTGCGCCTGTGGGGATGATCCGAAAACAAGTGCCAGTGAAGATTGCTGCAACAACTGCTGAGACACCAACCATCCAGGGTGCAGAACCAGGAGAGACTCTGAAGAACTGGACTTGTACTCCGTCCCTGATTCGCCAGGAGCCTTGGTGGCATGAACATGTAGTGAACTTGTTTTCTTTTAGTGATGCTTGTACCGTACCCAAAATTTTGTTTGTTTTGCTTCACCTTGTGGAAGCTTGAATTGCAAAACTATG
The DNA here is from genome assembly GCF_019175385.1 of Lycium barbarum. Lineage (NCBI taxonomy): Eukaryota > Viridiplantae > Streptophyta > Magnoliopsida > Solanales > Solanaceae > Lycium > Lycium barbarum. Next base: position 12,576,129 of record NC_083346.1, on the reverse strand, counting down.
AATGCATTTCTGATTTTCCTTAATCATATTTTTTCTACTTTACTTATCAAATCTGCCAACTCTACGATTGTGACATGAACGAATAGACAAATCCTGAGAGAGTAACAAAGAAACTAGGGGACAAGACAAGATTCCACTCGAAAGAATTTTTAAATAGCCAATAGGTGATGACGTAAACCTGAAAGCTAGCAATCCAAGAACAAATCAAAGGACGACAATAGGTAAGACAATCTAGTTTTGCAACCTTTCCTTTAACAGCGGTCTGAACTACGCTGACCTGATTCCCATGGTGGGATACGTAGGCAGCCCACATAGGGTTCGGTTGCTTTATAACAAAAACCCAAAATATCTTATGCGTACGAACTACGCTGACCTGATTCGCATGGTGGGATACGTAGGCAGCCCACATAGGGTTCAGTTGCTTTATAACAAAAATCCAAAATATCTTATGCATCACGAACTACGTTCGGACCTGATTCCTTGGTGGATACGTAGGCAACCTATACAAGGTTCGGTCACAACATAGCATAGGTTTAGTATACCCTCCAGAATCAAAACTGGGGCATATTTTGGAAGATTAGACAAGAGAAAAGTTGGACATCGACACTATTAAGGCTACTAGACAAGAATAGTACACACAAATGACCTTTCAAAGTTCTCGGAAGTGTCCCAATCAAAAGTTAGCAGGAATATCTTACAACTTGTATACATATATTTTCATACATATCTTTCTTTACATACATACACTTACGTATATATTTTTCAAATGGAAGACTTTCTTTCAATTGTTTCACTATTGTTCATCTACCGAGGCTTTAAACGGAGGCCGCAAGATCCAAACAAACAGGATGAATGGGGCGCCAACAAAGTCAAGCTTCGAGTCAACACGAATCAACTTTCCCCCTCCCAAACTGAGAATTTTTCTTTGGATGCAGGAACTTAAAATCGCGAGATCAACAATCAAGTCTATCAATCAGGGCCATTGTGGCCTCGCCTCAAAAGCCATGCGGCTTTGCTTTCAGCCTTATCTTTTAATTTATTTTTTTTATCAAAATAATTCTATAACTTTATACACCCTGTTTTTGAAGGTTGACGAGATTAAAAATGAATCAAATTAGGATTACGTGCCATCAATTCAGCCTGTCACGATACCGTCAGACTACAAATTCTAGAGCTTCTTGTGTCCTTCTTTTACGGGTTATCTGGCATTGAACATTGTTTTGGCTGCGAATCTGCATTAAGGACGAGATACAATGGCAAAACGATTTGAGTCATTCAACACCGGTGTGGGGTTGGTGCAAGCGCAAAATGAGGATAGCGAGAAGAATGTAGTACAAAGAAGCGTATTGGTCAATTTGGGAAATACCCTCAGCCTTCTTCCTAACATAAGTTCAGCTTCCAGCTCTACCCAAAACATTTCCTTCACTATTTCTCCTCACCCAGCTCCTACAAACATACCGCCAAGATACTCTATTAAACCAGAAGCTTTGCAAGTCACATTGGTACCTAATGTCCAAAAGCCTGCACTTGCAGCGCCCTTCACAGAAAACCAGCAAAATCAGCTAGCGGTATACCCACACAAGAGATTGAGAAATGAAATGAATGCAATCAATCAGAATAACTCGAATAGAGAGCTTCACAATTTAAGGAGAATTATCGAAGAAGAGATGCAGGCAAGAAACGTCCAAAGTTTAAGATATGAAAGTTTGTGCATGCTTCCGAATGTTGATTTGCCGCCAGGATTCAAAGTGCCAAAATTCAACACCTTTAATGGCAGAGGAAATCCTGTTACGCACTTGAAGGACTATTGTAGCAGATTAATGGGAATTGGACAAGATGAAGTCATAAGAATGAAATTGTTCATTCAGAGCCTATCAGGGTTGGCGTTAGATTGGTACACAGAACAAGACTTTCGCAAATGGTACACATGGGAGGACATGGCCCGCGACTTTGTAGAACATTTCAAATTTAACATCGGGGTTAGTCCAAATCTGTATGATATGCTTGAGATAGAAAGAATGCCACATGAGTCTTTTCAGGAATATGCCATCCGGTGGAGATTGGAAGCTTCAAAAATACACCCTCCGTTGCCCGAGAATGAGCTGATTTCAACTTTCATCCAAATGCAAAAGGGCATATATTATGAAAAGTTGTTATGTGCGCGGTTACGCGACTTTTCTGATTTAATTCAAGTTGGAAAGCAAGTAGAAGCGGGCATTCGAGCAGGAAGAATTGTTGACACTTCATCAGTACAAGAAACTTTTCAAGCCGAGACATTCAACAACTTGCAAGGCAAAAACAGAGAGACCGACTCAACTGTTAGGTCTACACGTCAGCCGCAATCACGGCAGAACTATCAATGTTCGCGTGATCATGTATACCTTCATCAACGAGGCTTTCAAAATCAACCCGATCAAGCACAGTCTAGCTTACGACAGTCAGAGCACAAAATTCCGCACTTTTACTCCTCTTGAAGAGTCATTAACCAGCATATTTGAGAAAATGAAAGCCAAGGGACTCCTGAAGCCAAAGAAAGGATAGATCCCTAAAAGCCTACCGCCAGATTTTGATTAGTCCAAGAGTTGTGCTTACCACTCTAATATTCCAGGTCATGACACAGAAAATTGCCCGGCTCTTAAGCATAAGATCCAGAACATGATCGAAAAGGATAAGATAAGTGTGCAACAAAATAAATTGTGCGACAATGATGGCCCTTCAGTTGCAAATGCAATTATTGTTACCGGTGATCTGTCAAAATTGGCACCGAGACATTTGAAAAGGAAGTGTGGAACTAAGTAAGACGATTGAAAGGATCTACCGTCACTAGCATTCTCCACCCATCAGCTTTCCTTCTTGTAATTTTTGCTAAAGCTTGTTATGAACTACTTTCGACCTGATCCCTTCGGGATAAGTAGGCAGTCCATTCTCGGACACGGTCTTAATATAGTGAAAATTCCATCTTCCCCATAAAGCAACACTGGGACAGCTTTGCAAATGGCCTATCATTATTCGACAAAAGCATGAATCGAAATCTCGAGCAATGTATTAGCGTCACCAGATTGTTGCAATGACATCACCTCGAGAAATGCAGATTCAACGCCAAAGCTTTGGTGTTCAATGCAAGGCAACCATTTTATTTTACACTAACAAATTTTCTTTGAGTAACGCAGGGGCATATTTTAGCTATTTTTGAAGGATATCGCACAGTATCAAGTCGGCAATTGCAAAATTCAGATAGAGCAAAGGGCAAAGTCAACTTAATACTAATTAAATTTGAAACTTACAAATTTCTTTGAGTGCAGGAACTTTTTTAGATGCAAATTTTGGCAGGGTAGAAGGTCCCCAAATCTTCGGCATTACGTCATGAATATTTGTTGTTGCAAATTACGCACTGCGTCAAACTCATCTCACCACATACAAATAAAGCATCGCAAAAGCTCCTCGCTCCACAGTAATTTTAGTAATCATAAATCAAGCACTGCATTTAGGCTCGTCCGCCTTTAATAGGACATTTTAGGCTCGTCCGCCTTTAATAGGACATTTTTAGGCTCGTCCGCCTTTAATAGGACATTTTAGGCTCGTCCGCCTTTAATAGGACATCTTAGGCTCGTCCGCCTTTAATAGGACATTTTGGGCTGTGCACCGCCCCTTTTGAAATTTTAGCATAAGACCAAGCACCGTCTTCTATCTCAATTTTATTCTGCTTTGTAACTTGAACTACGCTTGACCTGATTCCTTTAGTGGGATACATAGGCAGCCTATGTCAGGCTCGGTCTCGTCATTCGCAAAAGCTCAATATCCTCCTATACCAGAAACTGGGACAAATTTTAAGGGCATCACCGCAAAAGCTCAATATCCTCCTATACCAGAAACTGAGACAGTTTTAAGGGGCATCATCGCAAAACGACACCCTCTTATGCGAGTAACTGGAAAATTTTTAAGGGCATCATCGCAAGCGACATCGAGAAACATGAAAGAGAATATGGCCAACAGAGTCATCGGGCAAAAAGAAGACTTGGGAGAAAGGACGCTCGCTTTGTTTCACGGTTCCCAAGTTGCGGAAGCCAAAATATATAATGTTCGCAGCCTTGCAAGGATTGCACGTCGAACGGTTTGATCTTTCTTATAACAATTATGCCTCTCGAGTATCAATAATTTGCGAGATTCGCAACAAATTAATGCTTGAGTCTTGCAAATGATTTTTCAAACGTGTCGATGCACAAACATTTCCTGCTGCTTTCAACCGCCTTGCATAAATGCTTTCAAATACAATGCGCATGCACTATTGCTTTAAATGCCCCGCACTGCACTACTGTTTTCAAAGTGCCCCGCACTGCAAAAGCAACCGCACCTGCATTACGTTATTGCTTTCAAATGCCCTGCAAAGGCACATCATCATTGTTCGCAAAAAGCACCTCATTTAGGCCCGTCCGCCTTTAATAGGACATTTAGGCTCGTCCGCCTTTAATAGGACATTTAGGCCCGTCCGCCTTTAATAGGACATTTAGGCCCGTCCGCCTTTAATAGGACATTTAGGCTCGTTTGCCTTTAATAGGACTTTAGGCTCGTCCGCCTTTAATAGGCCACTTTAGACTTGTTCGCCTTTAATTGAACATTTTTAGGCTAGTCCGCCTTTAATAGGACATTTAGGCTCGTCTGCCTTTAATAGGACTTTAGGCTCGTCCGCCTTTAATAGGACACTTTAGACTTGTTCGCCTTTAATTGAACATTTTAGGCTAGTCCGCCTTTAATAGGGCAGTTTAGGCTAATTCGCCTTTAATAGGACATTTTGGGCTGCGCACCGCCCTTTGAAAATTTCTGCATAAGGCCTTTGCATCGCTTTCATATATTGCCTGGGCCATGCACCGCCCTTTTTAAATTTCTGCATAAGGTTGTGCACCGCCTTTCATGATGCATGGGCTGCGCACCGCCCTTTGCATCGCTTTCATATATTGCCTGAGCCATGCACCGCCCTTTTTAAATTTCTGCATAAGGCTGTGCACCGCCTTTCATATGATGCATGGGCTGCGCATCACCCTTTGCATCGCTTTCATATACTGCCTGGGCCATGCACCGCACTTTAAATTTTCTGCATAAGGCTGTGCACCGCCTTTCATGTTGCATGGGCTGCGCACCGCCCTTTGTAGTTTCCGCATAAGGCTGCGCATCGCCCTTTGAAAAACTTCTGCATAAGACATCGCACCGCACCTGCCCTGTCTTATTATTATTTCCAAATGCCCTGCGTGCGCTCGCAGCCGCATTTCACCGCACTTGCATCGCTTTACTTCAATATTTATTTGTTACTGACTATTTTTATCTAGTTTAAAGTTTCGCAGGAGCTTTAGCGCAACGTGGAACTATTTCTTCGGCAGCGAACTGGGGCAATACGTCGGGAAGGACAAGCAGACTTCTCGACAAGGGTCAAAGATCTACCTCGAACACTCGGCTCCAAATTCAAATTTCCCGTTCACATTCCAGCACAATCAATTGTCAGGGTTCTATCACGATACCCAGTGTCATCATAATTCGACACCGGGACAATATTTTTTGCGAAGATTCGTATCAAATCGTGAGTTGCCAGTCATAGGTGTCGTAGTCTTCCCAGAACTACACACGGCCTGATTCTCGTGCAACCCGAGATATGTAGGCGATTCAAAGACCAGAGTTCGGCCGTAATTTTCTTTACCCTAAGTCCACCACAATCCTCTAGCCGGGACAAAATAGGCTACTAAGTCAACGTCTTTGCCCGAAAATTCTTTCATAATTATCAGGCAAAGAGGGACAAGTTGTTGACACCCAATTTTGTGCCGCCTCTCCTCCGAAATACATATTTGCGCTTCTAATATTTTCAAAAAAATAAAATAAAATAATAATATATATTATGTTTACTATAGTTATTAGTCTCTTATCAATAACGGCGTTTTATTATTCTGTTACAACTATTATTATTATCATTACTATTATTATTATTATTAATAATAACTATTATTATTATTCTTATTACTAATTGTCATTAATTATTATTATTCTTGTTATTTCCATTATCATTATTATTATTATTGTTAATTACTAATCATTATTATCAACGTTATTTTGTTATCAATTATTAATCATCATTATCATCGTTATTTTATTATTAATTATTGTCATTGTTTTATCAATAATTGTTATTTATTTATTATTATTATCATCATTATTATTTCTTATTATTATTATCATTATTATTACCACTATTATTGTTATTATTAATTTATTAACATTTTGTCACTATCAATAATTGTTATTTATTATTGTTATCTTATTATTAATTATTATCATCTTTAATATTATTAATTATTATCAATGTTTGTTATCTACTATTATTATTATATCTATTATTATTTTATCACCATTATCATCAACATTATCATTATCACCATTATCATTATTGTTATCATTATTAGCAGTACTATTACCGCTAGTCATTCGCTACGATTATTTAGTATTATTGAAACTGGCATTTCTCGGCATTTTATCAACTTCCGCATACACATCACACTTATTTCGCACATTTAAAATTATAGCATTTATTTATTGTTAAAATATTATTGCATGGTCATTGCAACAACATATAATTTATTATCCGGGTCTTTTACAATTGCACATTTTCGTACCAGGTGATATTCTGGCACCCTTGGTACATCGTTAATCGAAATGGGTCTTTTATTCAAATTTAGAAGCCAAACTATTTCTTGCACTCGGTCCACATTTTTTGACTTACCGGACCCCAAATCAAAGTCCGATTAACTCCTAATATTTTTTGGACTAGTCCATATCCCTTACCTCAATTTTAGAATGATCCGTGTTTTAATTTATTAGCCTATTCTTTTAATACCCGGGCTAAAATTGACCCGGTCCACAAATGGACCGGGTCCGATCCAATTTTTCGTCAAAATAAGGGTTAGGGTTTCCCTTCATTTTTCTTTCTCTTCCGCCGTTCTCATCTTCTCCTTTCCTTCTTCTCCGTCGCCACCCACTTCCTCACCACCGCCTCCATCTCCGGCCATCCCCCTCCTCCCCTTTCGCCGCCGCTCCTTTCCTCATCCATTTCCCTTTACCCCCCACGCGTCTGACTTCACCACCTTCATCTGTCGCCACCACTCGCCACCACACCCATCGCCACCCCACTGTTTCTCTCTCCCACGCCTCCATCCATGCCCATACTTCTGACATCCCATGCGCCTGTCACACCACTTCACTTTGTTCCCCACGCTCCCTTCCTATGCAACCCCCACTTCCCCTATTCGTCTTGTCCCCCCCGCCCCTCTCTCTCCTTCTTCAACACAAAAGCCCTATAAATAGTTGTGGTCGGAAAATAAAAAGGGGACGGATGGAAAACCCAGAAAAATCCCCTCTGAAAATACAAGTTCTTGAGCCACCTAAAATTTTCCTTACAAGAACAGATCTAAAACCCCGAAATTCTCTTAAAAAAATAACAAGTTTGCAGTGGTTGTGACAATTCGAAATATCGAGTCAAAAAACATTAACACAATTGTTTGTCTGTTTATTCGTCTGTTCGTTGCTGTGAATCCGGGTTTTTCTAGCTCCGTTTTGATAGTCGTCGAGGTAAATCTGAAAACCCCGTACCCACTTCGCTGCACCCGAAGCAGGTGATTCTTCTCTTATTGTTTGGTGTATTTCATGTTACTTTAGGATTAATGGTTCTGTGTTAGTTCATTTTGCTGTTTCCATGTGATTTGTGCATGTAGTCTAATATATGTATATGTGTTAGAATAGTTTGTCTGTGTTGATTTCATGTTTGTGTTCGATCTTGATTTTTAGTCTGAAAAGGAATAAAGATTATATAAATCAATTTGACTAGTATTTTAATTAGTGGTTATGTGAACTAATTTAATAGTGGTGATTAGTTTGCTGTTGCATTCATTAGGAGGTACACCATGTTTAGTCTGTTCATATAAACATGCTTTCGAAGCCATTTTGATCCAGACTGTTTATGCTAAGTGTGCATTATATATTGGTCGTGTTCTAGTTAATCATGATTTACAGGTTGTTTGTTAAGTAAGCAGATTTAGATGTTGTTCGATCAAACGAGCTAGTAAGGATTTCAATGTGCTGCTTGTTATTTCCCTGGATAGGAATTGATGTTATACTGCGTACCAAAGAATCTGTTCAGCCTCTGCTTTTTATCTAAATGGAAGCCTAGTTAGTCTTGGAATAAATCCTGAAGTTGCTTTGATCTAGGGTGTCTAAATAATGGGCTGATTTTCCCAATGTTGTTTCCTCTCTTAAGCAAATATGGTTAAGATATTTTCACCCTTCCCTCTTTCTTAGTACATCCTGCAGTTTTCCATACATCTATCGTGTGCCAAATAGAATATGGATTTAGTATGTATATCAGGTGGATGTTGGCTGAATGTTGTGTCCTCCTTCTTGGGAGTCCCTTTTGCATAATGTCTCAAACATGTCATTAGTTGAATTTTGCCGCTGTTTTATGTCCATCATTGTGTCTGTCGTTATTAATTGTTGGTTGCTGTGATATGATGTCGATAACATCCTAAGAGAACCACTAGTTTTAAAGGGAATGGATGTTTTCATTTGATAAGAGTGTAGAGCTAAGTCAGCTGCTACTGCTTTGATATAGTTATAACTGAGCTCTGTGTTTAGCGTAATCGGCTGGTTAGAATGTTTTAATGCACCCACAATTGCTCCAATTCTGTTAAGGCAATGAGGGAAGCTGGTGACTGTTGCCCCATATTTATGATATGAAATACTTTGTTGTTCTATTTGGTTTGCTTCTGCAAGCAATTAAATTAAAACATAGAATTGGGTATTATCATAGGCTATAAAACTGGCAGTTAGTTTGATACTGTGAGGTTGCTTGTATTGGTTAAAGCATGCAATGTGACTTAGCATGATTGCTCTTTCCCACTTCTTCTCTTGTATGATTGAATGGCTATAGTATATAGAGGGTACATACTCATATATACCAAATATATTCAATTCTGTACACCTATACTAATATGAATATGATGGTATACCTAGTGTATATGGAGAGCATCATCCCATATAGTTAGTTATACCATTGTGTGTGAATGACGTTAAATCCCTTTCTCTATTCATGGACCTCTGTTCAAAACAGGGATATGACTTTGTTGGGCTTAAGTTATTAAGTAACATGGGTTTTCATTTGTTTATTTATCATCATCTTATTTGGTCTTGGGCATTCTCTTTAAATGTCCTATTATTGTGTTATGTGTGTTAGTTTGTGAAGTCGTCACCTGGGATCATCCATTACATGTTTTGTAGTCTAGATAGGTTCTAAAATGATTTAGGCTTAAACCATGACTAATCCTGCTCTAGTCACTAATATTTATCTGAGGCATGTTTTTCCTAAAAGACATTGTGATTTCTTTTCGAGATTTTACTTGAATATTATGAACCTGCATAAATGCTTTGTGATACATGTAAAACAAATCATAGAAATAGATAAGCCCCGAGGACTGCCCTATTGATGTATGATCTATTATGATGATATTACTTTCTCTTGAGTCGATCCGTTATGCATATTTCAGTTTAATCGGTTAATCTTGTCGAAATCCTCGAATAATGATTAAAGGATAATGTTGAACTTGGTACATATGTTGGTTTGATTTATGGCATATGGTAAGGTGTTTTTGTTAAAATAACTCATGATTAGGAATTGTTTTTGTCTGATGGAAGTTGCTATATCTTAACGAATTAGAAGTCTAGGAGTTTGTGTACAGGGAACTGCTTGTGTATGAATAAGTGTTTGAGTTAGAGTATCCCTATCTCTAAAGACTCCTAATTGTCTTCAAGTGATCTGTTTGTCTAGTGTATATCGATAGTTATGTGGGATCTGTGGTGGTTTTTGGTGAACAAATAATATGGCCAGTATACCTCTTTACATTTAATAGGCGTTTGCATATTGCAAGTACACTCCACTAATCCATTTTATTTACATTGTGTGTGTTTAACCTTATTTGTCAATTGTGTACTAATCCTTTTCCTTTCATTCTTATGCATGACCATCATATACGAGTCCGAGGGACTCGTTCTTCTTCCGCAATCCGGTGTCGGGCCAAAAGCCCGACAATTCTCCTCTGTGTCCAGCCCCGCAGCAGTCTGAAAATGACTGGGCCGAAGCCCAGTAATGAGCAGATCCGCAGCAACCAATATAAAGAATTGGTTGGGCCAAAGCCTAACAAAAAAAAAATGGGTCCAGCAATCCCCAAATGGGCCAGCCCATTTGATATTTATTACCCTTTTATTTTATTTGTTATGCATTTAACTTGTATTATGCAACTAACCCTTTATATTGCTTTAGTTTATTTTATTTTTTTAAATTTAGACGAACCTTAGCAAATTAATGGGGTTTAATTTAGTAGTGGGTAGTTAAATTAATAATCAATGCCATAAGCTTCACCCTCTTTCATTTTACATTTATCTATAATACTTGTAGTATTCATCTTCATTAGATTAATTAATTTTCAAAAGAGCATGACCACGTATTTGAGTTAAGGGAAACATGACTTATCTTTACTACTTTAAAATTTCTAACGTCATTTATATGCTAATATAAACTCCCATATATTTTAAACTCTTCAGGTCGAATTAATCACACATATTTAGCCAAGTATATTTAATAAGGAACAATAAAAGGGGATAAAGAAAACTCATTAGCTATTTTGCATTTCATTTATATTTCTAAAACGCAAAGTCAATTCATACCTCATCGTTTGGTCTGTTTCAAATATTTATTAAAACATTGCCTTAACCCGCGTCTTCTTCTATTTATATGCAAATTATCATATTTCGTAAAACTAATTTTGAATAGCATTATTCCACTTCCATTTAAACCATTAGCAACATTCATAACTTTATAGCACTTTAGAATCTCCTTTTATGCAAATTGTTAGTCTCGTTTTAAGTAGCGTTGTTATTTGAAGCCTTTTACAAGTCCTATTATAAATAGCATTTGAAACCCCTTTTTATGCAAAATATTATATTTTGTAAGTCTTATTCTAAGATAACATTACTATTCTCATTCAAAAGTTTTGACAACATTTATAAGTCTCATTTTTAAAAGCATTCCCTTTATGCAAGTTATTATATTTTCCTACAAGTTAGTTCAAATAGCACTACTATATTTTACAAGTCATTTTCTTAAAACTCAAACATTTTATTTAGCATTAATTAATTAACCTAAGTTTGGCCGGACAACCGTAGTTAACGGATTCTAAAGGATGCCTAACCCCTTCCCTTTAGGATAATATAGAACTCTTACCTAGAATCATACTAATTAAGCAGACTATTAACGGAGGTAGCTAGATTTACCTTAGTTAATATATAGGTGTCCTAATTCACCGTTAAATTAATTAGGTGGCGACTCCTTAAAACAAAGCAATTTAGGAATCTCCAATATGTTGTACTCCGCTTCAACCCGGTTAAAATGGGGTATAACAAGATGTACTACCTTTGTCATGCCAAAGGTAGCTTGGAGATAAATGTGCACAAGTAGAAGTTAGCTCTACACTCTAGTGGACATAAATGCGCGGTCATGTAGGTGACACACAATGAATCTCGGAAATTGACATGTGAGTCATCGTAATGGGTCACCTGAAACTCAATTCGAGGAAGAGACTCATGGATTATGGTGATGGGCCACATGGAACTTTGTTCAAGGGGAGGAAATTCAGTTCGAGGAAGAGACTCATGGATTATGGTTATGAGCCATGTGAAACTTAGTTCAAGGGGGAGACTATTGGGTGTACGAACAAAATCCTACATTAGTAGTTGAAAAGATTTGGAAGCTACATATAAAATGTATATATATTCTTAATGGTGCGAGATCTTCTGAAAAATATATAGGCTTGGCTCAAAATATATAATTTTACATTATGTTAAAAATATCTTTAAGCTAATTTAACTCAATAATTTTTGGGAAAATGACCTAATAATACCTATTTAAGACTCTATATTACGAAACATAAGGATACTTTTTCTTATTTACAACATACCAATAAAATTACAAAGTATACCAGATTTGGGCTTAATGAGATACCCACGATTTTAGGCTTTTTTTTAAGGAAGTAAATATGATTTTAAATGTGGAATTAATTCTAGGATTGTTACCATTCAACTTCTTCTTCTTTTAAAAAATATTTCTCTCTCTCTCTCTCTCTCTCTCTCTCTCTCTCTCTCTCTCTCTCTCTCTCGGATTGACACCATTTTCATACCTAAAATTCATCTTCTCTCGTAGTATTTTTTTTTTGTTGGAAACCACTAAGTAAACCTTAGTGGTGGATATTTTATTAAAAGTAGTACAGAATAAACCAGCGAATAAAAACACAAATGGTCAGCAAAAGGAAAAAACCTAAAACAACAAGGACCAGCCCCCAAAAAAAGAAGAACAGTCCCGACAAAATTCAACCTAGCATCAATTAGGAAAGTCAGTTGTAGCTCCGGCGACGGCCACCGGAACTTCTCCTCAGTAAAAGAGCTGGAAATCCGATCTGTATACACTTCTTATCGCACCAAATCTCTCACCAGTGCAATGTATACATGTCCAAGGAGTAAAACTCAGAAGATCCAGATCTGTTGCTTTCAGGTAAAAGTCTTTTGCAACAACCTTATTTTCGTAATTTGAGCTTGATGTTGAAGTGATAAATTGGGAAACCACTGTATTGCGCCTCAATTTGGACTGCTTGTGTCTTGAGTTATTTGAATCAAACGTACTTGTCCATCTGAAGCCCAATATAGAACACTCTCCATGAATTTTTGGGATTTTGATATTGCTTGAAAATTACTTCTAACGTTTCTTATCGTTTATTGACAAAAATTCTAAGGAATGAGCCTTTGAAATATTGTTTGCTTGTTGGATACATCATCTGAAGATGATAATACTTACCCCCTTATTTCCCTTTTATCAACATGATTTCAATGGAATGAGCCCCAGAGCTAATACCACCATTAAAACCTTGTTAATAATTGGGTTGTAGAGTTAAGTAAATATATCCATGCCTAATGTATTCTTTGCATTTCTGATTCTGATGTTCGGAATTTGCTGCTTGTCCATATTAATAATCCTCCTCCCTGCACTAGGTAAGTCAGCAAAAGAATTAAACCTTGATGTACCTACAAAATCAAAAGCTAGGTTAGTTAAAAAATCAGCCAGTGAGTTTCCTTCTCTGTAAACATGGAGTATTAGCACATTGAATCTAGCCTTCAACTTCTTTATTATATCCACCTCTGCAACAATACTCTATGGACATTCCCATATCCCCTCAACTACATTCTTCATTATTAATGAGTCTGTCTCCATGATAAGGGGTTGAAGATCATTTTCAAAACAGTATATTAACCCCTACTTTAAAGCCTTTGCCTCTGCTACCATGTTAGTATTGATTCCCAGCTCCTTACACTCAGCATACACCAGATCTCCATGACAATTTCTTACACAAAACCCATACGAACTAGGTCCAGGATTGCCTCTTGAAGCCCCATCGGAATTGCACTTATACCATCCATCATAAGGAAGATTCCAATACACAATCTTGCTGACAAGTATTGGTTTATACCCTTCTAGGAAATCAATCAATTCGTTCCATAGAAATAGTACATTTTTAAGCCATGGATATCTCACCTTTGTTAAGTAATATAGGTTACAATTAACCTCGTGTGTTACCCTTCTAAAACTTACATTTCCTCCATGCTTTATAGTGTTTCTTCTTTTCCACAATTGTCATATAATCATTGCTGGTACAGCCTGGAGGATAGGCTTAAACTTCCCTGCACATTCTATCTTCCACCAAGTCCTGATTACCTGTTTCATCTGTGTTAAATTCATATGAATTCCAACAGCATTCTTAAACACCTGCCAAACATCAGTAGCAAACTGTCCAGTTAAGAATAGGTGTTGGATAGTTTCCTGTTGAGGAATAGAGCAGCAGTAGCATTTTGAAGCTATTGGAATCTTCATCTTCATTAGGACATCATCAGTAGGAATTCTACCCTTCCATACTCTCCATAGCAGAAAAGAAATCTTAAAAGGTACTCATTTTATCCATAACTGTTTAAAATCAGAATTCTCATGGTCTCTGTGTCTCAAAATATTCCAAGCACTATTAACTGTGAACCTACCTGTACTTGTGAGCATCCACCATGGTCTATCCCAGTTACCTTATAGCTGGTCTATGTATATCTATGACTTAATTTGTTCTGCAATATCTGCTGGAAAAGATTGGTGCAACAACTGATCTTTCCATGCTCCCCCTTCAATTAAGTCAGATACATCTACCAACTCTTCATTAATTGGATAATCAGTGGGAACCACATAGTTTATAGCTCCCAATTTTGTCCAATTCTCATACCACACATTTGAAGTTCCCCCTTTGATTTCCCACCAGATTTCATGCTCAACTGCATCCCTTGCCTCCAACATCTTCTTCCAAACATGAGTACCTCCTTTCCATTGTACCAGAGTTGGAATCATTTTTTTGCAATACTTATTCCACATATAGTTTGCCCACATAGTTGAAGAAGTTCTGAATCTCCACCACAATTTAGCAAATAAAGCATTAGAAACATCAAAAAGTGATTTGAAACCCAAACCCCCTTCCATAGTTGGCAAACACAAATCAATCCAAGTCATCCAATGTCTGCTTCTCCCTTCTTCCTTATTACTCCAGAAGAATTTTGCAAAAATTTTATGGAGTTCATTAATCACACATTTAGGTGGTGCCAAAACTAATAGAAAATGGATTGGCATGCTTTGAAGCACACTTCTGATTAAGACAGCCTTTCCTCCAAAAGATAAAAGCTTCCCTTTCCATGAATGCAATCTTCCTTCCACCTTCTTGATGAGATCTAAATAATAGACCTTCTTCTTTCTAGCATGAAAAATAGGGCACCCTAAGTATATGAAAGGAAATTGTCCTTTAGAAAAACCAGTAATCTCCCCCACCCTCTGCACTAACTCTGTGCCCACCTTTGAGAACATATAAAAAGAACTTTTATCATTATTAATGAGTTGCCCAGAAACCTGTTCATACTTCCTTAAGATTTGCATGATGCACCTCAATGAATATGTATCAGCAGAAGTAAAAATAATAGTGTCATCAGCATAAGCAAGATGATTCATAGGATAAGACCATTTTGGCAGTCCATATCCAATAAATCTACTATCATTAAATAAAGAGTTCAGAGCCCTTGAAAGTACTTCAGCTGATAATAAGAATAAGGCTGGTGATAATGGGTCTCCTTGCTTCACCCCTCTTGAAGATTGAAAAAACCCTGTAGGTTGCCCGTTTAATAAAACAAAATACCAGTTATTAGCAATCAGCCCCCTTATCAGATTAATGAAGTGTTCTTCAAATCCCATCTTCCTTAGCACATGCATTAGATATTTCCAAGATACTCTATCATAAGCCTTGGCGATATCTAGTTTAATCACCACATTGGCTGGTTTCCCCCTTAGTCTGATATCTAAAACAATCTCTTGAGTGAGGAGAATGTTTTCAAATATACTTCTACCTTTAACAAAACCAGACTGATTAGATGAGATCAGAGTTGGAATGATGCTTTCCATTCTATCATGAATAACTCTTGAAATCACCTTATTAATGAAGTTGGACAGGCTGAAAGGCCTCAAGTCATAAAAGGTTTGTACTGGTTGTCTCTTAGGAATTAGCACAAGATTGGTATGTGTGATTGATTTAGGAAGCTCAGCTCCATCAAAAAAAGATAGTACAATAGCATGTACATCATTACCAACTATCTCCCAGCATTGTTGATAAAAGCTACCTGTAAAACCATCTGGACCACTAGCACTTTCTCCACCCAATGCAAAAACTGCCCTCTTTACCTCTTCTTTGTCTGGGTAGGAACATAAAGACACATTTTGCTCATGATTTACCATGGTGGGAATATGATTGAGAAGATCAAATCCCACAATATCACCCTCTTGAGTAAACTAATTTTTGTAGAAATTGACAGGTTCCTCTGATATGTGCTCTTTAGACTCTAACCATACTCCATTACTGTCCTATATTCTCTTTAACTGTAATTTTTTCCTCTTTCCATTGACATGATTATGAAAAAAAGAAGTATTTTTGTCCCCTTCAGTGTACCAAGCAAATCCTGCTTTTTGTCTCCAATATTGTTCTTCAATGATCAAATATTTCTTCAATTCTGCTTGAGCTTTTTGAAGAGCAATCCTATTGATTATACTTGGATCTTCGTCAAACAACTGTTCTTTCACCCTCACCACTTCTTCCCTGATTAGGACTTGTTTAAAAATATCCCCATAAGTATCCCTGCTCCATGCTGATAATGCCTTCTTAAGATTCTTCAGTTTCTGTTTCAAAGCCAAATATGGAGTTGCTACAAACTCTGTCTGCTAGTTCAATCTCACCACCTCTTTAAATGACTCATGTTGAGTCCAAAAATTCAAAAATCTAAATGGTTTCACAAAGTTGATGATTTCTTCCCCACATACCATCAAGAGAGGTGCATGATCAGACCCTGTTCTTGCAAGATGTTCAACCTCTATCTATGGAAAAAATTCTTGGAAAGTAGTATTTACCAAAATTCTGTCCAATCTTTTAAAAATATAATCCTCTGCAACTCTTCCATTCCACCAAGTGTATGGACTTCCTTTGTAACCCATATCAAACAACTCACAAGAATTAACACAGAAAGCAAAGTCTTCACATTCATTCAGAGTAATAGGTAATCCACCCAATTTTTCCTCTTCTGACAGTATGACATTAAAATCACCCCCAACTAACCAAGGGTTTTTGAGTGAACTAGCTATTTGATACATATTATCCCATAGTACTTGCCTTTCTTCTTCATCACATTTGGCATACACAAAAGTAGTAATGATTTCAGTATCTAGTTCTTGATGATGCACCTTTAAAGTTACCTGCTGATCAGTATCCATAATGATATCACACTGTATTGCATCATCAAGAAAGACCCAAATCTTTCCATTTGTATTGGCCAAGACTGTCTCCATCCCAAGTCTTCTCTTATATTTCAGTAAGTACCTGCTATTCTGAAATGGCTCCATGAGTGCTATTATGTCAAACTTGTGCTGTCTTTGTAAATTTACCAATCTCTGAAAGGCCTGTTGAGTATTAACATACCTAATTTTCCATATAAGTACCTTAATCATCATTTACCCTTTGTTGAAGAATTCCTCCTTGTTGAAGTCCTCTTGGCTTGAATGACATCCTGATTCTTATTCTTTTTTCCACTCTTAACTAGAGATTTTGGAGAAATTCTTGCCTCTCTAGCTATCTTGTGAATATTATTAGCCCTATCTTCATTTTCTTTGTCCTCCTCCAACTGTTGCAACTCCTCTGTAGCCTTTAATATTTCAGTTACTGTTGCTTTGTGAGCAACAATATCTTGTAATACTGCATTTGGGTGTGACAATGCTGGTTGATGTACTAACTGATTTTCCTGAACTGCTGCAGCCAGTTGCTTTGTCATCTCAATACCATCACTCAGCTGGTTGCTATCCTCAGAATCTGCATGTCCCTGGTGATTATTAGCTTTTTTCCTTGTCTCCAGTTAAAATGAAAGAGGACTCCACTACTGTTTCATTTAAGTCTATCACCATATTGTGTTGCATTGCTTCAGCTGCTGCAGGATTTTCAGTAATTCTACTAACTTGATGATTTTCTGATGGTTTATTATTCTTGTTTGTGGATTTTGTATGCATATCAAGCATTGGTTCAGATGCATCAGTAGGATGTTGTTGTGCAGGACTATTAGCAATCACTTCAGTTTCATCAGGTGGTTTCTTTTCTGTTATGCAAATTTCAATATTATCTGCTCCCCTATCATACTTTTCATTGTCTTCTCTCACCCCAAAAGATTTAGTGAAAAAAGCACAAGAAGAAGCTTCCTGAAACTTGTTTCCCAACTCCTGTTGATTGCCTTCTCCATCCATTGTTGTAGTCTTACTATTCCCTATATCAACCATCTCCAATTCTTTATGATTTGACTTCATGGGCTGGTTTACCACGCTGGCAGATTCATCTTGCCCCTCTTGTGTAAGTATTTTTCCAAAATTAT
>NC_083346.1:11957411-11957862 GCF_019175385.1 Lycium barbarum | reverse complement strand
TGGATTTCCTTTTCCTCTTCCCATTCTTACTTCTGTAGGTTTCCCAGTAATAGGGATATCTGCGAGAACTCTTACCCGGGGCTTGACCTGAAGCCTTTAAATAGAGTCCCATCCGCCTCCCCGGTTCCATATGTTCCAAAAAAGGAAGTATACATGTGTCTCCCTCACGGATATTATCCACAGGGGGAGAAGCGGATCCCTTACTTAAACAAGTAAGCAAGTAAACTAGCCATAGTCGTCTATTTACGGGCTTGCACTCAATAGTTAATCAATTCCTTTTTCCGCTTTCTATCGAACGCTTCAACTATTTGTTTATGTAGTGTGTGAAGTCTAACTAATGGAAAGTGCCTATGAATTAATTGACCACTGCCTTGAGCCCTTGATCAATTAGTGGGGCAGAAGAAGAACTAGAACTAGAATTCTTCGCCCCTCCCCTTGTACCAAGAAGCTC
>NC_083346.1:11955012-11957161 GCF_019175385.1 Lycium barbarum | reverse complement strand
GGGCTTCTCTCTTCGGGAGCCTGCGCCCCGGCCTTTTTGTGCAATAAACCCCTCCCCAGCTTGGCGAATCGCATCCCCGCACAACGACATTCTTTGTTTGTGCGCAAAAGCTTGGTGTGAAGATATCTTCTGCCAAGTCTCTTTGTTCCTCTACTGGTTGTGCAGAGTTTGTCAAAAGATTTCTTGTGGATGAGCTCCGCCAAGATCTGTCACCAGTCTCGGGGATTCACTGACAGCCAATTCCAAGTGGATCCTCTCTCCCCCACGCTCCACTTCGTTTCGTTGGTTTCCCGTTCCTTCTGCCTGCAAAAAAAGTTATGAGATTGCTTTTGTGGAAGGCATTCGAAAGGCCGACCACTATCTCATAGGCATTCTGGTGGTAAAACCGACGACTACACGGCTCTATACCAAGTCATGAGAATAATACATAGAATAAAAAAAGATCCAACGATAAAAATATTCTCATTATGAACTCAGCAGGGCTAGTGTTTTTACAAGAAATCTCTAGCCAACCTTCCTGCAAGAGATTCTAAGGTATGGTGAGTGGACCTGATTAGGCTCTTGACCCCTCGATTTCCGAGAAACTCGGTGATCTCGAAGTTTTTCGAAGCCTGGTCAGAGTACGATTGGTTAGGGGGGCATGGGTTTTGTCCGAATGGATGAAGTCCATTTTCCTTCTTGTTCATCAATCGGAAATCAAGACAAACCGGGCATGTCTGATGGGAGAGATCCACCAATTCCTTTATTTCAATGTGTTGTATCCTCTACAGAGGTGGAGTACCCTCTATTCAATATATGATTTCTTGCCCGGAGGGAAGGTCATCTATATGGAAACATTGAATTCGCCAAAATAGGATTTTCGAACTTTTCTTTGATGGGCTCGCGTTACTGGACGGCTACGCTTCTCAGGGCCCTTTGCGTCAGAGTGACCCCGCCGGGGCGATCCAGCCACCTGGAGTTCAAGTTCGATCCATTAGGTTCCTCAATTTCTTTTTTTAAACAATATAAGAAAACACCCATTTTTTTGGACTATCTTCTTCGTAGTGGGCCCTTCTCTCTCGTTGTATGAGCCCCTGAACAGCTTGTTATACAAGCCGCCTGCTGTCTTTCCCGACGCTTCTGCTTTCTGCCATAGAGGTGTGAGTCTCCAGGATGTTTTGTAGAGCCCCTTGTCCTCACGTCCACTCCCAAGGATCCCCCCGTCCTCTGGTCCTGAAAAAGACACCGATCAGAGACGAAAGCATCTTCGTTGCCAAGGTAGATCTTTTTCTTTGCCTTTCAAGATATTGCGTATAAAGAGAAAGATAGCCAGTCCTCTTGGGCGGCCGAGAGTGACCCTAAAACGGAGACATTGGTACAACAGGAGGCTCGAGAGACCTCGAGCGTGATATACGCTACCATCGGAGAGACTTTAGCCACATCAACACCCGAATGAGGCGATCAAGAAAGTCGTGGGCCTCGTATTACCCATTGCCTTTTACGGCTTGGAATTCCTATTGTATAGAATAAATGTATTGGGCAATGCCTTTCTTTTCTTGAATTCCAAAATTCTCCGCCTTTTCTCAGCTTGACACCTACTTTAGAACCATCCTTTTCTAAGTATGACAAAGCTTCCTTGTAAACTAAGGCTAAGGCACGCTCGATAGCAAGAAGCTAGTGACTACTTCTTTCAGGTCATTAACTAGAACTTGCACGAGGTATCACAGTGGGGCCTGTCTTCTGTCCGGTTCTTGGGTCCGGTCAAGTATCTTTGAAATTACATCCCTGCCTCTCGTCTAACTCGAGCTGCCCCGCTCCTTTGGCAGTTAAAGTAGCTCGCTTCAAGAAGTCAGATTATATCCCTAGGGGTATGTTACTAGCAGAAGTTCTCTTGCTAGTGGAAGTAAGAGTAGCAAGGTTAGGACCGCATATAAATATAATAGGGGAAAGAAATTGGATTCCCTAGAAGTTTGTCCGGTTGGGAAAGCCAGAACTCTTGTAAACCAGCTTGATAAAGGATTTCTAATAATTGGAGTGCTAAGTACTGCTTTGGCAGTCGAGTTTTTTCTTACATCCAGTGCTACATCTAGAGGTCCAGTCAGTCCCCTAGGTCATTTGATATCTGCTATGAAGCCCCTCTCCTTACAATCAAGTCAAGTGGCTGAACGCC
>NC_083346.1:11954329-11954853 GCF_019175385.1 Lycium barbarum | reverse complement strand
TTTAAAACCGCGGCTGAAAAACGTTCGACCTGTCGGTCTCACGGTCAGGCTTCTTTGTCATTCACTCTATTCTTTTAGAAATGGAAAGCGCCTACACCTAATGGCTTAAGCCGCTGTTCCCATTTCCTCGATGACCCATCATGCAAAAGGTACGCCGTTAGAGTGAGTTCTCTTTACATAAAGTAAAGGCATCAAAATCGTTTTTGGAAAAACGAAAACAAAAGGGGGGGCGATTTTGACGTATACCTTTTATTGGAAACCTACAAAGTAGCAATCCTGGCAGACCTTTTTGAGATTCCTTCTTGCATCCCAATCTAACTCCCCTTTCTGCCGCTAACTAAGTGTTTAATTACCATGCCCAAAAGTCCCATGCCTTTCTTGGTTGGATAAACCCAACCGGCGATTTCCTACAAGTCTCTCTTTTTTTTGGTGGGAGCAGAGCGAATGAACATAAATCTTTCCGAATATCATGAATATCCTTCGCCCCTTGTCTTCACCTTTCATTCGTTCTATGATTCTCCTTT
>NC_083346.1:11953946-11954184 GCF_019175385.1 Lycium barbarum | reverse complement strand
ATCGAATCTCTTCCCGGGTCAACCCACTCAATATCCGAGAGAGGGTAAGGGTCAGTCAACCAATAAGGTAAATTATTCCCTACTTTCGCTTACCTTGTTTTGGCCTGCGACTCGTTCTTCTCAGCCTCATTACGCCTTGGTTTTTTAGTTGACAAATCTTCTTTTTCTGCAGCATTGCTTCTATGATCTTAGGAGCACTGGCCGCCATGGCCCCTTCGAGCGAGAAAGGTGCTGCGCC